>NW_024421249.1:0-72808 GCF_014898765.1 Herpailurus yagouaroundi
TGGGACAGAATAGAACATATCTGCAACATGGGTAATAATCGCAGACCAGGGTACAAACCTTCATAAATACAACAAGTAAGTCTAGAGATGTGATGTACAGCATGGGAACTACAGGTAATACTGTGCCGCGCGTTTGAAAGTTGCTAAGAGCATAGACCACCAAAGTTCTCATCACAAGAGAAGAAACGTTTCTAAGTATGTGTGGTGAAAGATGTAAACTAGACTTATTATGATGATAATTCCACAATATATACAAATTATGAATCGTTATATTGCATATTTGAAACAAATAAAATATTATATGTCAATAATACCTTTAAAAAAAGACAAAAAGAATTGTAGACCAGGAAGGAAGCAG
Source organism: Herpailurus yagouaroundi (assembly GCF_014898765.1). Lineage (NCBI taxonomy): Eukaryota > Metazoa > Chordata > Mammalia > Carnivora > Felidae > Herpailurus > Herpailurus yagouaroundi. Next base: position 359 of record NW_024421249.1, read on the forward strand.
CCAGGGATTCCAAACATGAGAATCAGCAATGACAATCTGCTAAGGGCCTTCTCTTTTTCTGTGAGTAATACACCCTCTGTCACCTGTGTTTAAGATACATACTGAGGACCCTTCGTCCAGCAGCTGAGACCCAAATAGAACCTCCAATCTTGAGTCATAGTGAAGCTTCTGGGCCCTTAGGGGTCTGGGAAGACCACTCTGGGGGGATCTCTCAAGTGTGGACTGCTGAAAACCTTCTTCAGAAGATGCTGGCCCAGACTCTCCTCTACCAGCTCCACAAGGTTCCCGCCCTCACCCCTATCATCCAAGCTGGCGAGTAGGGGCCTCCTCCCTGGCTCCTTTCTCTCCACTCCATGCTTGCTTTTGTGCTGTCTCCTGGCACAGTCTGGGAGGAGTGCTGGCTTTGTGTTGGTTGCTTGGCTCATGTCACCTGGGTCCCAATACGTTGGTGGCCTTAGGTGTGGTCAGCCCCACAGTGGGCCCTTCTTGGCCTGTAATCGAAGATGCTTCTGCAATAGCAAGGACAAGGCCTCACCAAAATCACGGTCATAGTCGCAAGGGTCCAAATTGCAATGTTGCCAATTGCAGATGGTGTTGGGTTCTTCTTGGGGACTTGGCCCCCAGAAGACACAACAAACTTGGACAGCACAGTTTCCAGATTGCACAGATCCCCAATATTGGCCCCAGGATGGGTCCTCCCCTCAGGCTTTCTTCTTGGAATTCTGGGCACATCCAGTGCCTTGAGAGCAGAGAGCAACATAGTTGGGTTCCTGTGGAAGCACGTTCCTGGGCGTCGCAAAATTGGTTGGTGGTTTTGAAAGCCTCCTTAATGATTTCATGAATGGTCCATGCACATGCATGGAGGCTGCCTGGGAGGCTGGCTTTGCTGTCTTCCCCTCCTTCTGCAGACACAATTATGGGTGGATTCACATCCAGAACTGCAGGGTTGCCCATGGATGCCTAAGAAACATCCACAGGGACCAAGAGGGAATTGTGCCACCTGGGAAGTTATTTTTCCTGAATCCCCCTAGTGAGGGAATTCCACTTTGTAAAGATAAGAATAGAGGCCTTCAGAGAGTTTCTCACACAATGTCAATTTTGAAGTTAACTCCAGACCCAACTACAGGTGGGGGTGGGGGTGGGGGGCAGTTATGAGATGGTGTGTCTGTGTGTGTGTGTGTGTGTGTGTGTGTGTATGTGACATATACACACACACACACACACACAGAAGGTGGGGGAGATGGAGAGAGATCTATTTAGATCTATGATCTGGACTTTTTCTAAGTCCTCATTGGGTATGAAGATTATGCCCCAGAAGCCTAGGAGTTACACTGAATCAGCTACACATCAAGTGATACGTGGGTTCCCAGGAGGGTGAGATTTTATCCCCTGTATTCATCTTCCACATCTGGAAGAATCTGGAAGTAGATTCTTGATAAAATGAGGCTCAGGAAGGCCAGATTATCAGCCAGGGTCACGGTGTGTAGCAGCGTCCTTCAGGCAGTGCTGAAGGAGACTTGGTCATGGGGCTCAGTGACAGAAGATTCTGTTGAGGATGAAGTCTACTCTGGACAGCACGCGTGACGGGTCCACAAGGCCCAGCTCCAAGTAGCAGGGGTGGGGACAAGAGTGTCCTGGGAAGGGACAGGGCATGCATGGCAAGGCGGGAGGGGCACACACACACACACACACACACACACACACACGCCGCCGTGGGGCGGGGTCTCACTGCCTCCTCTCCGCCTGCAGGCTCCTTGAGTGTCAGCAACCTGTACCCGGGCTGGGAGCATGTGAGCATCAGGAGCCACAGCATGATGTTCGGGCCGGGTCTCACCAGGGGGACCCTAGAGGTGGTGGTGGCCCCGCCCCAACACCCGCACTGCGTGGCTGGTGACCAGTCCACCAAGGCCATCGACATCCAGAACGCCTATCTGAACGGTACAGTAAGCCCGCCCACCGCACCGGGGAGCGCGCCCAGAGTCCCTTTGCCCGGACTGTAAATCACCCCCCTCCCCCCCCCCCCCCCCCCGGGGGCCTCTCCCGCAGCATGTGTCACAGCCCCACGAAGGACAGAGGAAGAGCCGCACAAAGTGACCTTGGGATGACCCAGTGAAGAGTGGCTGGTCAATACCCCTAGTGAAACCAGACACCCTGCTGTCCTGGCCACCTAGCAAAGCCCCAGGCACACAGTAGGTGCTTAATAAATGACTGCTGAGTAAATCAATACATTTTCTAGGCAGAGCCAAACATCCACTTGGATGAGAAAACTTATAAAATATAATCCCATTAGCAGTTTGACAAATGCAAATATGAGAAGAGTGATTCTTGAATACATCTCCACTCATGGCTGATGCTATGATACAGGCACAGGCAGTTTTTTTCCACAGGCAAAATTTCAAATGTTCTCAATCATTTCCAAGGGAGTGAAGCTTTAAATGTTACCAGGGAAGGTTTACTATCTCCATCAACCACTGAATCCTTGGTGCTGCACCTTCCGAGCTCCCAGGAACCCCAGTTGGGCCCATGTCACTTGAACACCAGCTTCTGCCCTGTTGAGATGCAGTTTAGGGCAGGGATCAATAAATTTCTTTGAGACTCATCTGTGAAGACTATATGGGTCCTTGTTTATTCAAGTGGCATAGTGGAGGCATTCAGAAAATGGCAACTGGAAGCATCTCCATGATATTTTGTTATTTCAAAAAATATTTAAAGTGGTTATCATAGGGAGACGAGGTTTGGCTTTTTTCTCTTTTGTTTGCTGTTTAATTTTCTATTTTTCAGTTTTAATCCATATATGAGATGAGTCATGAAAGGACTTTAGATTCTTGAGGGCTTAATCAGGCCAAATTGTTTATGAGGAGTGAGGTTATCTGATTCATTATCCCCCAGACCTTTGCTAAGCACAGGGGTACAAAGCCAGGTAACTATATGGCTGTTTACCCAGGCCCATCGTTGGGCTCAAGTTAACAGTACCTGAAAAATTGACTCTGGGGGGTTATTTTCAAGATTGGAGCTATATTTTGGGTGAGTTAGATTAGACTTCATCTTTGCAACCAAAGGTCATGTGCTTCTGAGAGGCTGGGGCCTCAACCCCCTCAAACCCCTCTGGACTCAGCAGCTTCCAGACAGGGGTCAGGACCAGGATGGGAGCACAGGTACCTGCTGAACATCCTGGAAAGGAGGGCCAGGGAGGAGCCCCTGGTAGGGGATTTTAAGGAATGGTCAGCCCCCTGTCATGGGCACCTCCATGTGGCAGGAGCGGGAAATGGCCCAGGGGACAGCTGCTAATCTCCCAGAACCTCAGCCTCGGATGCTTGCTGGTCATGACTATTGCTCACAGAGCCAAGTCTTTGCATGGAAAGGATGAAGAAGAGTGTGGGCGTAGGGAGGAGGGGCAGGAAAGAAGTTGCACAAGTTTCTACAGCAAAGGTTCCCCTGAGATGGGGCTGTGATGTGCCCTCCCTCTCAGGGCTGACATTTGGTGAGGGGGCCTGGCTGGGTGCCCAAGGCTGTGACTCCAGCCTGTGATGCTCCTGTCAGGGGCACAGTGAAAGACCTGAGGCCAGCTCTGGGTAGATGATGTTCCTTGTCCCCCTGAAATCACAGAATTTACAACTGAAAGAGACTTACAGATGGTTTGCTTCAACCTCAGTCTTGGGGTCTGGAGACAAAGGGTTTAAGAGATTTAGACAAAACTGTACCATCAGTTGCTAACAATTCAGACTAAGTATCAGGCCATCTGCCCACACCTGGGGGCCTGTTATTCTCCTGTGCTAAGTATTTATATGGTAAAGTAGTGTGTGTGTGTCATGGGTGTACACTTATATGTGTATACTGTGAAAGTTGAGTATGCATACGTGTGCATGTGTGTCTTATGTGCATAAGTGTGTGTATGTGTGTGTATGTGTGTATGCACATGTGCATGTGTGAACTGTGTGTGTGTGTCCCTATGGGTAAGGGTATGTGTGCCTATATATATATGTTTGTGTTTTTGTGTATGTATGTGTGTGATGTGTGTACTGTGTATAAATGTGTGTGTGTGTGTGTGTGTGTGTTTTCATGAGGTAAAGGATTCTCTGTCCCTAAAGACCTGTTCTCCCAGCCAAGAGTCATGACCCTCACCGATCCATCCACGAGTGCCTGTTCCCCACAGTTAGGGAGACTCACAGAGCAGGTGAGGACTGTCTTCGTCCCCCCAGCTCCCCACCATCCCCACCCCTGTGTGAGCCCCACGGGGTCCTGCAGAGCCCTCGGGTTGCATCACATCCAGTGCTGATGATAATCTTTCTGTCTTCCAAGAAGGGAAGGCCAGTCACCCGAGAACGAGGCCAGTGCTGACTCCGATGAATCATGTGAATCCGTGACTGTACTCTCGTGGAAAGGAGAGGCCAGGCATTTTTGGTGACAGTCCCGCCTCTGCAAGTCAGCAAACCAAAGTCTTTCAGTACTGGCCGTCTCTGAAGCTCAGGCAACACCCTTGGCTTTCGGGGCCCTTTGATGCAATGAAAGTTTTATCCAAGATAAAAAAAAGTTTTATCTTTTTTTTTCTGACATATTTTCATATAACTGAAATCATGCAAAATGTACAATTATATATACCGCTTTTTTTTAAAACCTGACACCATGACAGCTACTTTTCAATGTTATTGGAAGCTCTCCAGAAACACCAGTTTTTATGGCACATAGGACAATGGTGTTGCCTTATCTCAATTCACGTAACTGTTCCCCACCAGGAAACACTGAGGCATATTTCCCTGTTATAAATAAAGATGGGATCAACATCTGTCTGCACAGTTTCCTTTTTTGTATTTTTGATTGGACATGGAACTCCTTTTGTGTGTATGGGTTGTCGCAAGACAGTTAAAATTCAAGGAGAGAAGCATTTATTGCTGTGCACAAAATTACATGTGTGTTTCTCTAGATCTGTTTTTTTCCCCCTGGAAAAACATTATTTTATTAGCTGTTGACCCACCTTATAATACTCTCACTACAGTTTTTTGCTACATATAACAACTTTGAGAATATCACTATTCCACCATCATCATTGTTAATATATAGTTAGTGATAGTTTTGAAAACATTCAGCTCCAAAGCTCATTATTGGTAGTGCCATATAAATATTTAAGATTATTTTTCGATCTGGGGAAACTCTATCCAGTTTTTTAAAAATTTATAATTTTAACACACAATGTTATATTAGTTTCAGGTGTGTAACATAGTGATTTGACCATACTGTACATTATACAATGCTCACCATCGGACGTGTACTTCACCTATCACTACACAAAGTTAATACGACATTATTGCTATATTTCCTGTGCTGTACTTTCCGTTGTGGTGAGGTATTTATTTTGTAAGTGGGAGTTTGTGCCTCTTAATCCTTTTCATCTATTTTTCCCATCCCCCACCTCCTCCTTTGTAGCAACGGCTGACTTGTTTTCTGTATTTATGGACCTGTTTTGGTTTTTGGTTTGCTTGTTTGTTCATTTGTTTTGTTTTTTAGATTCCACACGTAAATGAAATCATATGGTATTTGTCTTTCTCTGCCTGACTGATTTCACTTAGCATAATACCTTCTAAGTCCATCTATGTTGTTGCAAATGGCAAGATCTTATTCCTTTTTATAGCTGAGTAATATTCCATTGTGTATATATGTCACATCTTCTTTCTCCATTCATCCATCAGTGGACACTTGGGCTGCTTCCATACCTTGGCTATTGTAAATAAGGCTGCCATAAACATAAGGGTGTATATATCTTTTTAAATTAATGTTTGGGTAAATACCGAGTAGTGGAATTATTGGATCATATGATATTTCTATTTTTAATTTTTTGAGGAACATCCATACTGTTTTCTACAGCGGCTGCACCAGTTTTCATTGCCACCAACAGTGCATGAGGGTTTTCTTTTCTTACCAATACTTGTTCTTTCTTGTCTTTTTGATATTAGCTATTTTGACTGGTATGGGGTGATATCTCATTGTGGGTTTGATTTGCATTTCCTTGACGATCAGAGATGTTGAGCACCTTTTCATGTATCTGTTGCCCATCTGTGTACCTTCCTTGCAAAAATGTGTATTCAGTTCCTGTGTCCTTTTTTAATTCTGATTATTTGTGTGTTTTTTGATGTTCAGTTGTATGAATTCATTACATGTTTTGGGTACCAACTTCTTACCAGATATCTAATTTGCAAATCTTTTTTTTCACATTAAATAGGTTGCCTTTTCATTTTATTTATGGTTTCATTCACTGTGAAAAAGCTTTTTATTTTGGTGTGGTCACAATAATTTCTTTTTGCTTTTGTTTTCCTTGCCTGAAAAGACATATCCAGAGACGTGTTGCTAAGGCTGATGTCCAAGAGATTACTGCCTATGTTTTCTTTCAGGAGTTTTATGATTTCACGTCTTTAAAGCTATTTAGTTCTTTGATTCATTTTGAGTTTATTTTTGTGTATGGTGTATGAAAGTGGTCTAGTTTCATTCTTTTGCAGGTAGCTATCCAGTTTTCCCAGCACCATTTATTGAAGAGATTGTCTTTCTTCATTGCATATTCTTGCCTTTTTTTGTCATAGATTAATTGACCATATAAGCATTTCTGGGCTTTCTATCCAGTTCCACTGAATTCTGTGTCTGTATTTGTGCCAGTACCATATTGTTCTCATTACTCTACATTTGTAGTGTATCTTAAAATCTGGGATTATGATACCTCTAGCTCTGTTGTTTTACAATATTGCTTTGGCTATTTAAGGTTCTTGTGGTTCCATATAAAGTTTAGGATTATTTGTTCTAGTTCTGTGAAAAATACTATTGAGATTTTGATAAGGATTGTATTAAATCTGTAGATTTGTGGGGCGCCTGGGTGGCGCAGTCGGTTAAGCGTCCGACTTCAGCCAGGTCAAGATCTCACGGTCCGTGAGTTCGAGCCCCGCATCGGGCTCTGGGCTGGTGGCTCAGAGCCTGGAGCCTGTTTCTGATTCTGTGTCTCCCTCTCTCTCTGCCCCTTCCCCGTTCATGCTCTGTCTCTCTCTGTCCCAAAAATAAATAAACGTTGAAAAAAAAAATTTAAATCTGTAGATTTGTTTGGGTAGTAGGGACATTTAAATAATATTTTTTCTTCCAACCCATGAGCATGGAATATCTTTCCATTTGTTTGTATTGTCTTCAATTTCTTTATCAATGTCTTATAGTTTTTAGAGTATAGGTCTTTTACCTCCTTGGTTAAATTTATTCCTAGGTATTTTATTTTATTTTATTTTATTTTATTTTATTTTATTTTTTGGGGAGTGCAATTATAAATAGAATTTTTTCTTAAAAATTTTCATTTTTAGTGTATAGAAATGCACTTCATTATTAGTGTATAAAAATGCGACAGATTTCTGTATATTAATTTTGTATCTTGAAATTTGACTGAATCTGTTTATTAGTTCTAATGGTTTTTTGGTGGAGTCTTTAGAGTTACCTATATATAGTATCATGTCATCTGAAAATAGTGAGTTTTATTTCTTCTTTTCCAATTTGAATGTCTTTTATTTTTCTTCTCTGATTGCTGTGGCTAGGACTTCTAGAACTATGCTGAATAAAAGTGGCAAGATTGGACATCCTTGTCTTGTTCATGACCTCAAGGCACAAGCCCTCAGTTTTTCACCATTGAGTGTGATGTTAGCTGTGGGTATGTCATATATGGCCTTTATGATATTGAGGTATGTTCTTTCTAAATATAAAGAAAAGAAAGAAAAGAAAAGAAAAGAAAAGAAAGAAAGAAAGAAAGAAAGAAAGAAAGAAAGAAAGAAAGGAAGAAAGAAAGAAAGTTTAAAAGAAAAAATAGAAAAGTTAGAGTCTTAGGATAATGGACATTTCTTTCAAAGGAATAATTTAATCTCAGAAAAAAACCTATCCATTTGTCATTATTTCTATATTTCACTGCAGTAATGACCACTTAGTTGTGGGCAGTATGGCTTTCAAGTTTATTATTGTTTTGTTTGTCCTGGCAAAGCTCTATACTGTGTATAGAAGTGTGGAGAAAGCCCCACAGGCCCCTTCCCATGAAATATTTCATGGTCATGTGGATTCTATCCCCTGACACTATAAAACTCACCCTGTGTTCCACAGGTCCAAAGTGGCTGCACCAGTTTACTTTGCCACCAACAATGCACAAGAGTTCCCTTTTCTCAACATCCTTGCCATGATTCTTAATTATTGTCCTTTTGAAAATAGTTGTTCTAACAGGTGTAGGTGATAGCTCATTGTGGTTTTCATTTGCATTTCCTGATAATTAATGATTATGAGCATCTTTTCATGTGCCTGTTAGCCATCTGTGTGTCTTCTTTGGAGAAATGTCTGTCCATATCTTCTGACCATTTTTTAACCTTTTTTTTTTTTTTTGCTATTAAATTGTATGTGTTCTCTATATATTTTGGATATTAAACCCTTATCAGATGTGTGGTTTGTAAATATTTTCTCCCATTTGGTAGGCTGGCTTTTCATTTTGTTAATGGTTTTCTCTGCTGAGCGGAAGCTTTTTAGTTTTCTATAGTTTTCCCACTTGTTTGTTTTTGCTTTTGCTGTTTTTGGAGTCAGATTCAAAAAATCATCACCGACACCTATGTCAAAGAGCTTGCTGCCTCTGCTTTCTTCTGGAAGTTTTATGTTCTTAGGTCTTACATTCGAGTTAGATTTTTTTTTTAATATATTTTTTTTCAACGTTTATTTATTTTTTTTGGGACAGAGAGAGACAGAGCATGAACGGGGGAGGGGCAGAGAGAGAGGGAGACACAGAATCGGAAACAGGCTCCAGGCTCTGAGCCATCAGCCCAGAGCCTGACGCGGGGCTCGAACTCACGGACCGCGAGATCGTGACCTGGCTGAAGTCGGACGCTTAACCGACTGCGCCACCCAGGCGCCCCCGAGTTAGATTTTTTTAATGGTATAAGAAAGTGGTTCAGTTTCATTCTTCTGGTGTGGTGGCCCAGTTTTCCCAACAGCATTTATGAGGAGATTATTCTTTCCCCATTGTATATTCTCACCTTCTTTGTTGTAAATTAATTGGCCATATATTCGTGGGTTTATTTCTAGGCTTTCTATTCCATTGATCTATTCCATTCCATCTTTCTATTCCATTTCTATTTCCATTGATCTGTGTCTATTTTTATGCCAAGAAAAGGGACATGGGATTTCTCTATATTATTTTTACAAGTGCATGTGACTCTATAATTATCTCAAAAGAAAAATAATGAAAGAAAAAGTTTCTCTGTATGTTGGGAAAGCTAAGGAGCAGTTGCTGTGTTGAACAAAGGCTATTTCTTAGGCACCAGCATCCATTTCCTCTTGTCCTGGTAGGAGCAATGCAATTTCTTCTCTTCTCTTCTCTTCTCTTCTCTTCTCTTCTCTTCTCTTCTCTTCTCTTCTCTCCTCTCCTCTCCTCTCCTCTCCTCTCCTCTCCTCTCCTCTCCTCTTCTCTTCTTCTAATTTCTTTTTGAGAAATCATTATATGATTTCTCCATTATAAGCAGTCTTGCTGGGGCTATAATCAAGGTGGCATGCCTTTCTCTAGACGCAGATGGGATATTAACAGATGTCGTCTTCCAGATCTTGAATCTTGAGCACAGTTATGCAGGATGGAAGAAACAGTGTGAATCTATTCATTCCAACAGCTGAGCCCCAACAACGCTGCTGAATATTTCCTGCAACTCAGATGCCATTGTTGCCCTGGATTCTGGTTGTTTTGGTCCTGACATCTGTTTTTCCAGCCTGAGGTCAATTCTGTGAACATCCCAATATCTCTTCCCAAATGCCTTTTAGAAGAAGTTCAATTGGTTCGGCTTACCTTTCATGTGGTCTTCAAGGAGATCTCACAACCACTTGAGCTGTTACTCAGGTTTCACTCAGCACTAACTCAAACTCAAAGATTTTTTGTTCTTTGCATACACTAAATTAGAATACCCCCCACCACCCTCCAAATTTAGATTATTGGGAAAGGGAGCAAGTGTTCAGAGGCTCTCTCACAGAGAAGTTACTATGGAAACAAATGCAGTGATATATTTTAACTATTTAACAATACTTAGCATATCATAAGTGTTGACAAATGCTACCAAGGTGGTGATGATAATGATGATTGTAGAATATCTGAATTAAAAGTTGCAAGTGACTTGTTCTTGTTGCTGATAAAGTGAAACCAAAGTGAAGTGGTTATTTTAGTAAGTCAATGATACACTTGTAATTTTCTGGTCATTGGAATGCAGATAGCAACAATTAATGAAAAACCAGCTGCTATGACTTTACACCAGTCAAAATACATTTCCTGCCCATATCTTACGGAGGTTGGGGGGAAGCCGCCTGCTAGAGTAAAGTCACAAATGCTCACTGTGAATATCTTTTTCAGTTACTGTTAAATTGTCTGGAAGTGATTTTTTCCCCCTATTAATGGATCATTCTGGTGCTACTAGAAAGATGTGAAATATTTGGAAACTATAATGGATGTGATATAAAATAATAGTGTGAATGCTTAAAGGCCTTGTAATTTCCAATAATTTGGAATAGTGAACTGGACAACTACCCTCAATAAATGGTTGGCTAGACTAATAAATTTTTTCCCAAGATGCATAAACATATTGTAAATCTTTGAAAGCAAGCACTATTGCAGAGTTTTTATTTTCTATAGAATGATTTAGAGCATATAGCTTAGTAGAGATGAGGTCCCTCATAGCAGAGCAGAAAAACAAACTTTTCAAACAGAAAAGTCAAATACAGAAGAAAAAACAGCTTTCCCCCTGAAGGAAAGTCAGTTCCCGTGTCTCCCCCTCTTCTGCTCTTTCCCAGCAGGTGCACACATCTTAGTTTCCCTGGGAGATGTTCTTTTTTTCTTTTTTTAAAAAAAATTTTTAACTTTCATTTATTATTGAGAGACAGAGCATGAACAGGGGAGGGGCAGAGAGAGAGGGAGACATAGAATCCAAAGCAGGCTCCAGGCTCTGAGCTGGCAGCACAGAGCCCAATGCAGGGCTTGAACCCACAAACTGCGAGATCATGACCTGAGCCAAAGTCAGACACGCAACTGACTGAGCCACCCAGGCATCCCTCCCTGGGAAATGTTCTAATGCTCTACTTTAGAAACACAGACTAAGGATCTGGAGGAAATTTTTATTGTTTTACAAATAAATGTGAAATCAGTAACTAATTGTTCTCTTGCAGCTTTAAAGATGAAAGAATGGTATTTAAATCCTGTGTCAGCTGAGTATTTTAGAATAATTTACAGAAGAAGAGAGTAAGGCCTGATGGGTGGACAGACTTCCCAGGAGCTCACCCTGAGTTTGGACCACTGGGTCTGCTGACAGCTGCCCTGTGGCTTCTGGTGAACCCAGGCTGCAGGCACTGGTGACCGGAGAGGCTGGAGGTCAGGCTTTCCTTTCCCAACTGCTTTTCTGAGGGAGGCTTACTGTCACCTCTTATTTCTACCACATCAACAAGCACAGTAATCTTACTTGGGGCATAGCTCTAGGGCCAATAGAAAGATCTTGGCTACTTTTTTATAGTTTTTTTTTTTTTTTCATAGAAAAGGTGGGAATCTGCTCAATATCCTGATACAGATTTCTATTTTTTACAATGTAACTTTCCTTTTTTGCCCTGATCTCACGAATTTTATGGTAATGCAGTTTCTATTGAGGTAGAATTTAACACAGATTAAAATTAACATATCTTAAGTGAATAGCCTGGTCAATCTTGACCAGTATCTACACCCATGTAACTATCCCCAGGATCACAATATAGAAATCTCCATCCTTCTAGAAACTTCTCTTGTGCCCCTTTCCAGTCAATATTTCCCTTGCAGGTAACTGTTGTTCTGATATCTATCACCATAGATTGGTTTTGCCTGCTCAAACTTCATATACTATGTTCTTTTCATATGTGCCTTCTTTTACTTGACATAGTATTTTTGAGATTCATGTTTGTTGCTGCACATAGAGATACTTTGTTCTTTTTAAATTGTTGAGTATTAATATACTACCATGTGTTTACCCACTCTCCTTGGATGGACACCTCTCCATGTGTTTCCAGTTGGAAGTTATTATGAGTAAAGCTTCTGTGAACATTCTCACTTGGGCAGATCCTAACACTGGAATTGTTGAGCCGGTGGGCAGGTGTATAATTACCCTTATAAGAAGCTGATGAGCCCCTGTCCAAAGTGGTTTACATTTTACGCTCACTAGTAATGTCTGAGAGTTCCTGTGGTTCTGAAACTGTGCCCCATAGTGTTTATAAAGTTAAAACTGTCACCTGCAGACACCCACTCACCCTCATTCTTCACAGGCATGTTAATCTTTTATAGGCAAACAACAGAAAGAGCTTTAGCTGGCCTAGACCACTTTGGGCTTGATCAATGGCAGACTCATATCTGTGTGGATGGACCTTGGGGTGTCCAGCAGTTACCTCTACCTCATTACAATGTTAAAATATCCATATCCACCCAAGCTTCATTAACATAACATGTATAGGTATTTTAAGTACACCTGTGCAACCATCTGCCTGCCTTTACATGGAAAACAAAACTCCCTTTTCTGAATGCTCATCCTAACCCTACATAAAAGAAACCCTTTTATCCCCACCTAGGGACTCATGGCTTCACAAAAAGACTTCCTGTGATCTCTGTATTTGATGCACAGTTTTCTTTGTGGTAACAACTCCACTTGTTGTAGTCTCTACCTGTAATTCACTAGGGAGCAAACTCATGTTATTTCAGTTACAGTCCCACATCTCCACCCACACTTAGTATTGCACCCTTGTCAATTTCATCCATTCTGCTGGGTATGAAATGTCATCTCCTTGTAATCTCATCATTTTTAAGGAAACTTGAGCCACCTAAGCACCCTCAAATGACCTCCTAAATTCAAATAGGCAAGAAAAGCTATCTGTAATTTACAATAGAACATTATCTCTAGCATGATGGGTAAAACAGAAGACAATGAATTTTATTTTAGGTTCTGTGAGTATAGTCCTAAGACATGTATGAGTAATATATCATTCCGGAAGCCAAATTTGAGAATATTACTACCTGTATCTTGGTTTGTAACATATAAGCTTCCTTACCACTATACTTTATGGTTCATTTCACCAATCTTGTGACCTGGCTCGTGGAAAGTAAAAAGTAAGTAGGAATTGCCTGTGTATGAAATTCTTGAATAACTGTTTTCTGAAATAAGCAAGGCCTCTGGAAAGATTTTGTCTTTGACCTCTTAAATAACAATTCAACCAAGTAAATTGGAAGATCTATATTGGCTTTATTAAATGATTCATGAATTGGGCAGCATTCCACCTAGCAAATAGAGGGAAATTCCACTGAACTAAGCAAAAGAAACATTTTAAAAGGCAGAGAGAAGATATTAAAAAAAAGAAATAAAAAAAAGAAACAATCAACAAAATTAAAAGACAATCTACTGAATAGGAGAAGATATTTGTAAATGACATATTCAATAAAACGTTAATATCCAAAATGTAAAAAGAACTGATAAACTTAGCACCTAGAAACCCAAATAATCCAATTAAAAAAGGGAGGGGAGGGGAGAAGGGAAGAAGACACAAAGAGACATTTTTCCAAAAAGGACATTCAGATGGCCAACAGACACATGAAAAGATGCTTAACATCAGTCATCATGGAGGAAATGCAAATCAAAACTACAATGAGATATCACTTCACACTTGTCATAATGGCTAAAATAAAAAATACAAAAAATGATAAGCATTGATGAAGATGTGAAGAAAAAGGAAGTCTAGTGCATGCACTGTTGGTGGGAATACAAACTGGTATAGCCACTGTGAAAAATAGTATGGAGGTTCCTCAAAAAATTAAAAATAAAACTGCCATATGACCAAGTGATTGCACTACTCGGTATTTACCCAAAGCATACAAAAACACTAATTCAAAAAGATATATTCACCTCTGTGTTTATTGCAGCATTATTTACAGTAGCCAAATTATGGAAGCAGCCCAAGTGTCAGTTGGTAGATGAATACATCAAGAAGAGGTGACGTGTAGGTATGCATTGCCATTCTGGGAGGCTGAGAGTGGGTGAGCACAGAGAGTTCATCTTGTCTGAGTTTCACTCAGCTTCTTGAATATATTGACACAGACCTTACACCTTCTGTTTTAAAATTACTGCCATAAAATAGGTACAAAATTTACTAGTTATAAAAGCTGGATCTGGGTTTGGGTTTTTTAGTGGATGGAATAAGTTAAGGTTATTGGTCTAGATGGCTAAAGCTATTTTTTGAAAAAAATTTGTGGAGAAGAAACTTAAAATTGTATTTTTATTTGGAGGGTCAAATTTTCATTGGCCTTTCCTCCTTGTTTTTACTTGAGAAGAAATATCTTCTTGGAATTTTTATCTTAAAGAGATGGGCCATAAGGAGTTCCTGGAGAAGACCAGGCTGAAAGCTAAGTATTTACATTGTAAAGGCACTGGGAAAAAAATACAAACACTTTCTAGAAGGACGTTTCTTCTTTACAGTACTTATAAGCCTTTTAGAATAAATAAGGGAGGTGTTGGGATTGGTAAAAAGGATTGGTGGTCTTTGAATTGTTTTTGAAAGCACACCTCTGGTCCTGTAAAGCTTGGGTTCATAAAAGAAGTATAATGGAACTAAAGAGTGTTTGTCCACCTAATGCACCGCAAGCCAGTAAAGAAACGAACACCCAGCTGTTGCAGTGAAGAAAGATAGGCTATTTATTGGTGTGTTGTCACCCAGGAGAGCAGGGAGCTAATGCTCAAGGTCTCAAATTGTCCCCTGGCTTACAAATGAGGATTTTTAAGGGCAAGAATTACAGCCAGGGTCTCCGGGTGGAGTGGCATTCAAGGACTGTTGGAGAATGAAGTCACATTCTTAAGATGCTGTCTTCTATTCTTTGCTTCCCTGTCTGATCGGGAGGGGGTCTGTTCTACTTCAAAGACTGTAACTCTGCAAAACGTCTCTATTGTACGTCAGTGAGTTAATAAAATGTAGTGTACTGGGGCAATATGTCCTGTGATCTTATCGATAGTATTTGTTACCTTACGTGATTGTGGAAGTGTTCTCTATTTATAACTACAATTATTTTAAACAACACATAGCTAAAATTCTGCCACAGTGATCAATAGTGACTTACGTGTAGCTTAACAAATCTGCCTTCTGTTCCATTCTCTGCTAGTATTTTTCCCAGTTTCACAGGGACAGCAGTGTTTAGTTTCTCAGACAATTGGTTGTTGCCTAAATAATATCAAAGGACTGACACACCCATCTGCCTGTAGAAAGCCTTCTTTTTCCTCTGAGTGCATTTTGCTTAAGGGAGAAGCTAAAAAACAAAAATCTATCAGGCTCTGAATATCAGCTTTTAATTGGGCCAGATTTCTGATTACAAAACTATTAAATTAAAAATAAATATTTTGTTGGGTCTTAGCCAAAACACAGTAAAGATTTCTGATTGTATTAAATGATTTCATGGAGCCAAGAGGTATCCTCAAAGAGGGTGTAAAAGATACTAGTTTTACAAAATCTAGACCCACTCCCAAAGACGGCCAAAGAGAGAGCTGAGGCAAGTGGAAAGCCAAACCATGTTCTTAGGATGTAAAACAAAAGGAACAATAAGGAAATAGTTTTTCCCAGGAAAGAAGGATTCATAGCCAACAGGTCTGGAGTTGGAAAGGAAGGGATGATGTGAATTTTTATTTCCTTCTCTCACCTGGGCTCAGGGGGAATCTATTTAAGAATAAAACAAATAAACAAACAAATGAAAACTCTTGAGGACCCTGGCTGTGTTTATGAAATGTTTTACTGTGGGCCTTAGTTCAGTCTTTGACCAAGGATGAAAGGCTTCTCAGGAGGACCACCTGTAACCTCAGGTGGTGTCCTGTAAAAAAGGTGGGTGTCTCTTCAGGTGGAAAGGCACCTGGGACGGGAAAATGGCAGACACAGAGTTCAGGGCAAGGAGGGCTGAGGAGGTGGAGGACATAAGTCAGTTTTACAGTCTTTGGTCTTAAGCACCTCTCGTGTTTCTAATTGTTCAGTAGCCTTTTGTAGTGAATCTTTCACTGGAACTATTTTATAATCTTGAAGCCTTTTGGAGGCTTCTGCATATGAATTAAAGTAGGCACCCCACTCTGTTTATTTAGATTGGGATGCCTGACTTTCACGTACACTTCTTAAATGAACAATCTGGCCTAACTGGAAGGTTCCTCATGGTGGCCACTGTAATTCTAGGTTATTTTTAAGAATTTTTTTTCCATTTTGTTAGATATCTGTTGCTATCTACTGATATCTAGAAAGCTATATATCTTGCTGATATAACTTCTGGGACCATAGTTTTTAGGCACAAAATAAGCAGGTGTGCTGGAAGCTAGCACACCTGACTCTTTAGAATTGAAGGATCCCTTCAATTTGGCTTTCTCAGAGGGGAACTAATACCTAAGAGGGAAGTGCCACAGGACTGGGGATAGTGTGTGTTTTACAGTGTATTTTTATTGCATGGAAGTTTTCTTGAGCTGGAGGGTGGCCTAGTGTCCATCTAACCTATTCTATGACCAACTTATTCTATCATGGCAGCCTTCTTGAGGTGGCCAGAGCTCTAGCAGCCTTTAAATGCTAGACCCTTGCCTACCAATGTTTGTGGCTTTTTGGCCTCCAAGATCTTGCTAGCAATAGCCTTTATTTACACAAACAGGACAAACATGTTCCTTCATATATCAGCAGCACTGTGTCTCGTCACTAGGAAGGCCCTATGAGCACCACCATCCATTCCCTTGGGAACCTCTTGCTGAGGAATGTGGCATGAAAGGCAGGGGTTGCCTCAGGGAGACCCTTCTGTCAGCTCAGTGGAAGTCCTGGCAAACACACCAGCACCATTGGGCTCCTGGCATAACCATCTGCAGCTCAAGCTGACCTGACCTGTAATGGATGGTTAATGGGATCAGGAGCTTCAAGGCAAAGTTAGAGACAAACAGAATGGACCTTTGACCCAGAGGAGCTTACCCATAGTGTTAGGAAAGAAGGAAGACCTTGAAACCATGCCTCGTATTTCTCCTTTTCCTGAATGCTGCTAGAAGTTTACTCCAGAGCTTGTTCCTGCCACCAAATCTGTTAAATTGCACAATTCAGCCAAGTAAACCTGAAGAAGTAATTGGCTTTATTAGACAACCCATGAATCAGGCAGTATCCCATCTGGCAAGTAGAAGGGAACTCAGCTGAGCTAAACCAAAGAAAGATTTTAAAAGACAGGGCAGGGGAGTCTGGCTGGCTCAGTCTGTAGAGTATGCCACTCTTGATCTCGAGGTTGTGAGTTCGAGCCCACATTGGGTGCAGAGATTACTTAAGAATAAAATCTTAAAAATACATAAGAAGCAGGGGAATAGCCAAAAGAGAAGAATGGAATTTATTAGCAAAGAATGCATTGTTTGGACAAAGTAGCCCTGCTAATGAGAGCAGAAAGGCTCTCAGTAAATTCCCCAGTGTGGACCAGGAAATTGACTCTTTCAGGGTTTCCTTGCTAGGGGTTGAACCTGCAGTTGGGTTAGGTATTAAGTCTTGGTTTCCTGACTTGGGCCCTTAACCTAAGTGACACCATTTTGGGCCTGTGGATTTCTGTTTAACAGCCCTCACAAGGAAGCGGTATTAAATTAGCCCTACTCTATGCTCATGCCTGACATGTATTATCTCATTTAATCCTCTGAGTAAAATGTAGTTATTGCCTCATGTCCTCACTGAAGAAACAGGCTGAGGGTGTTGCAGGGCCTGAGGGGCCCACACGGAGAGAGCTGCAGAATGGCCATGCTGGCCCAACCCTGACTCCAGGTGGTGTTCAGAATCCCTTTGACCATGGCTGTCCGGGAGCAGAGAAGTCCTGAAGATGTGTGAGGAAGGTCACTAGGGTGTATCATTGACATAGGTCCAGAGAAGTAGGCGGTGTAGACCTATGGAAGCGTGTTTCTAAGGAGAGCAAAACCGGTCGTCAGACAGCAAATTCATGGTTTCCTGATAAACGCTGTTTTGCTAATTTTTCTTAAAGTTCTTAAATCTCAAGAAACCAGGTTGGATACTGAAGAGGTAAATGTAGTTTCTAGATTCTACTTTTCCTCCATTTCTTTAAACCATCCCCCCCCCCCCCCCCAATAAATAATACGTTACTGTCGGTTTGGAGAAAGGTTTGAGAGGGAAGTAGAATTCTTGACAGAGGTAGGACAGGAGCATTACAAAATGCCACGCCTTCCCTGGACACCCCTCCCGTCTGCCCCTTTTTCGTCCAAGGATTTGAGCCTTGTCCAATTGCGTCCCGAGTTTTCATTTCCAGTCGACTCCAGAGTCTTCCCAAACTCAGAGCATCTCTTCCTGTAACAGTGATAACACATCCAAAGGTGGGCATTAGCCACTTCGTCTACCTGCCCCACATTTGCCTGGAGTAAACAGGAACCACTAGACTAGATTATCCTGTTCTCAGTCCTCTGGGAGATTTTTACCAAAAATTCGGTGACTAAAGGACATGCAGGGTGACGCTGAAAACCCATTTAGGCTTCCTTATGAACTACTTTTCGTGAGCCACTAGCCAGCTCATGGATTCAGGGTAATTAGTTCATTCGGGTCCCCAGGCAAGCGCCATACACCACCACTCCGCCCTCCCTCCTCAGTCCTGTTCCTGGTCCCCCAGCTCTCCTGGCCAGGATACCACTGAGACGGTTAAGACCTCCCTAGGCAGGTCAAGCATGAACCCAGCCACGTAGCAAGACTGGAGTCCCAGAGCACGGAGGTCCCGCCCACATATCGGCTCAACCAATCGCGGTGGGAGCAGGTGGTGGGGGCGGGGCCCTCCAGGCAGAGTCCCAGGCCTTAAATGCACCTAGGATGCACTCTTCTCCCTGGGGAGAGTGGGAAGCCCCCGGACCCACACCTGTGACTGCACCTGCACAGTTGCACCTGTCACAGGTGATTTTCCAGCGCAAGACCTGAGCAGGGGGTCGGGAGGGACACTCTCGGAACCAGCACGGCCTCCAGCCTTGGGAGTCGGGAGTTTGGGGCTCCCAGGAAGCTCTATCTGCAGGTCTGCCCCCTCCAGCCGCGGCCCCCTGATCCCCGCAGGTTTTGCTGCGGGGCCCTCCCCCCTCCCTCCCTGCCCTGAGATCCAAGTCCCCCGGAAGAAGCGGAGGTCGCAGGGCAGTGTCCCGCACATCCCACATCCTCAGCCTTCCTCCTTCCACAGCTCTGTGGAAATACTCGGGAGGATAAATTCAATGTTTTTACTTCACCGGGGTGGCTTTTACATCTCAGAAAAAAGGAGGTTGGCTTTTCAGACAGCTTGGCCTGATCAGATACTCATTTCTTTTCCCTTCCCAGGTTTTTGAAACATGCATCCTTTACTCTTCCTGGCTGGCCTTTGCTTGGGGGTAGCCTCAGCTGCTCCACAGCTCTATCAGAGCTTAGATGCACGATGGTCCCAGTGGAAGGCAACACATGGGAAACTATATGGCATGGTTGGTAACATCTAAACTGCCCAGTGAAACTTGCAGAGAATGTTCCACGCTGGTGGGAGTTCATAACACAGAGTAGCTTAAGTCTGCTCTTACCAGCTCTTACCAAGGCAGTAAGCAGGGCACCTTGACTGTACACAACGTGGGCATATGTCCTGCTGTGTGGTTGCTGGAGAACAGCTCACAGAAGCATCAGGCCATCCCTGGCTGTGGTTTCTCCTCCTTGCTGGGAGCACATCCACTTGGTGCAGGTGATTTGCTTTCAAATAGAAATCAAGATGATAAGATACTTGTTTTTCTGCAGGATGAAGTATGGAGGAGAGCAGTGTGGGAGAGGAATATGAAAATGATTGAACAGCACAATCGGGAACACAGTCAAGGGAAACACACCTTCACAATGGCAATGAATGCCTTTGGTGACATGGTGAGTGTGGCATGGATTGCTGAATGTTATGTGTGTCCTCCTCACAATATTATTTATTTATTTATTTATTTATTTATTTATATATTTGTTTATTTTTTTGTTTTTTTTATTTTCCTCACAGTACTTAAAAAAAAAAAATCTCACGCTTGTCAACATTCTATTTCCTTTTCCTTGAAGACCAATGAAGAATTCGGGCAGGTGATGAATGGCCTTAAAATCCAGAAGCGCAAGAAGTGGAAAGTGTTCCAAGCACCTTTCTTTGTTGAGATCCCCTCATCTGTGGACTGGAGAGAGAAAGGCTATGTAACTCCTGTGAAGGATCAGGTGTGACAATATTCAGCAGGTCCCTCTCAAGAATAGAAGACAGGGGCACCTGGGTGGCTCGGTTGGTTAAGCGTCCAACTTCGACTGAGATCATGATCTCGTGGTTTGTGAGTTTGAGGCCCACAATGGGGCTGACAGATCAGAGCCTGGAGCTTGCTTCAGATTCTATGTCTCCCTCCCTCTCTGCCCCTCTCCTGCTTGTACTCTGTCTCTGTCTCTCTCGCTCTCAAAAATTAAATACAACATTAAAAAAAAAGAATAGAAGACAAAAGGAATTAGTGTCCTTGCTATAGATGTTGGGGAAGAATATGCAGTTTGTTGTTTTAGGAAGTTTTAGATCTATGGGCTGTTGTCAAGCTCTTACTGTTTATTTTGTAGACTAAGAGCTTTTCAATTTTGTTTTCAGGGTTATTGTCTTTGTTGTTGGGCTTTTAGTGCAACTGGTGCCCTTGAAGGACAGATGTTCCGGAAAACTGGCCAACTTGTTTCACTGAGTGAGCAGAACCTGGTGGACTGCTCTCGGCCTCAAGGCAATGAGGGCTACAGTGGTGGCCTAATTGATGATGCTTTCCAGTATGTTAAGGACAACGGTGGCCTGGACTCAGAGGAATCCTATCCATATCATGCACAGGTAAAGAGAGCTTCTTGTCTTGTTATCCAAGTTGAACAGGTTCAAAGACAACAGCTACCATATTTATATTCACATTTTAGGTTGTAGACTTTGTATCTGCAGACTGTCAGAACTGTCATTAAAATTTATTAGTCCGGCATAGTTCTCTGCCTTGATGGTTACCATATAGTTGTTCCTACTTCTATGTTATGTGGAGGTAAGTACAGTATACCATTCTGTATACTGGTATGGATTTCTCCAGATTGAAAAATTTCTTATGGACAAGGAGACCGAGAGTGTGTCATTGAATAGACACCTGCTGATTTTTCAATTTCAAAACAACCAATAAATAGCATTTCAGCTCCTGGGGTGCATTATAACAAATTTGTCTTGAATTCAGTAAGTTTCAAACTGTTTTGAACTCATGTTCCCCAGGAGGTGGATGGTAGTAATCAAGTCTCTTCCCCTTTACCTTTGAAAGGGAGACTCCTGCAAATACAGGCCTGAGAACTCTGTTGCCAATGTCACTGACTACTGGGACATCCCTAGTAAGGAGAATGAACTTATGATCACATTGGCAGCTGTGGGGCCCATCTCTGCTGCTATAGATGCAAGCCTGGATACCTTCCGCTTCTATAAAGAAGGTAAGCATTTGTTCATATGGAAATTTAGGTAGAAAAATGGTACCATGACGTACCATATAATTGACTAGTAGGTATTTAGAATACAATGTAGAATTTTGAGTGTGTTGATTAACATGGTTGTTCATTCTGTACATGTAGTATTTGTGCCTGTTGTTTCTGTGTGACATCACTTGAATCATATCTTCATGATTTTAAGCTTGTCATAAATATATTTAAATGGCTACAGAATTTGATTTGGTATAGCTCAATTTACATTTTTTTAATTATCAGACCTTTCGAAATTTCTAAGGAATTGTATTAATATAATTGAAACTAGAAAAAAAAAAAAAACCTCTTGGCTCACATAATTTTGTATTTTGTGCTGTATCCCCAGGCTGACATCCTAAAAGTAGAATGACAAGGCATCAATAAGCGGTCATTTATGCTTCTTGGCAAGTTATTTGGAAAAGAGTTTGTGCCAACTTGTATTTCTGGTGGCATTAGATGAGGGCCTAAATCTCTAGCATATTAAAAAATCTTGTTTTTAAAATCTCTCTGGATTTATGTTATTTCAATATTTAATGTAATTTATGTAATATGTAATTTAAATATTCATTAAATATTTAATGAAGTTTGATATGCCTACCAGCATGGTTGATAAGCCACATGTCACCCCAGCATTGAATTTTACTTTTCCAGGCATTTATTATGATCCAAGCTGTAGCAGTGAAGACGTGGATCACGGTGTTCTGGTGGTTGGCTATGGTGCTGACGGAACAGAGACAGAGAACAAAAAATACTGGATTATCAAAAACAGGTATAAAAAGCCAAAAATACTTATCTTTGAAATTGAAAAGGGAATCCTTTTTGGAATTAGTGTCTGGATGCAGGTCCTCAAACCCTTGAGCACACTGCTGAAGTCGCAGAAGTCTTTACCCCACACGGGGGGAACACAGACATATTCATTGGATGATACTAATAAGGTACTGTCTCAAGTTTGCTAGGGTCCTTGCTATAGTTTTGGTACCACTGCATTTCTAAACTTGAAAATTTTCTTATTTCTGAAATACATCTTGCCCTGAGAGTTTCTTTTTCCTGTCTCTCATTTTGGAGTTTCGTGAAAGGTTGAGGGAATAGCTTTCTGTGCAGGTTTGGAAAGTAAACCATGAACAAGAACAGCCTCTCCTGATACTTTCTGAATCTGTCTTGGCCTCTGGTGCACTGCTCAGTATCAAGTCCCATTGTTAATAAAGACAAATGTATTTTATTTATTTGAATAAAATGGCAAATGCTATCTTCTTTCAGCTGGGGTACAGACTGGGGCATGGATGGCTACATAAAGATGGCCAAAGACCGGGACAACCATTGTGGAATCGCCTCTTTGGCCAGCTTTCCTACCGTGTGAGATGATGGTGGGAAGAAGACCTTGATTGGCAACAAAACATCCAGAAAATGAATTTTAAAGCTGACCTCACTTTATTATGTGGGATAAAACACTTGAACCTTTGAGGATACAAGTTGTGATTTGATTCTGCGGTATTTTATACTGGTAAAATGTTACTACTTTGCTTATTACTGCCGTAAACAGCTTTGTATGATTGACTCGTCTAATATGTTGAAATTTTGTTTTAAAAGGATGTATGAAGTTTTACCTTTTAAAATAAAGCAATTAAAATTTTTCTTTATTTATTTTTGAGAGAGAGAGAAAGAGAGAGTGAGCAAGGGTGGGGGAGGGGCAGAGAGAGAGGGAGACACAAAACTGGAAGCAGGTGTTAGCACAGAGCCTGACAAGGGGCTCGAACTCACGAACTTTGAGATCATGACCGGAGCTGAAGTCAGACACTTGAGTAGTAGTGAGGGGGGGGGGGCCCCGGCAAGGGAGCCAAGTGATGGACATCTTATCATTTCTTCTTTTTTCTTTTCCTTTGAATAAATGTCACCTTTTGAGGCAAAATTAAAAATAAAGTGGTAGTGGGGAAGTTTCTAATAACTTTTTGTAAAGTCAAAAATGTGATTGGGCTCTAGGGATATAACTGAACGTGCCAGGGGTCCATTAGGGGAAAAGCTGGGTGGCCTCAGGCTCTTACAGTTGTAAATATGCACATCTCTGTCACTGTTTGATTCAACCCTTAAATGGAACAAAATGTGACCAATGATCTATAAAGACAAAGGTACACTATTTTAATAAGGAAAAAACTTCACATTTTAGAAAAGTAAATACACACATAGGATTTCCAAAATAAAAAAGTGTACTATTTATCATGGTCATTTGACCTTAGATGGTTACAACCCAGCTAAGTTACAGGACTGATGTCATAGAGTCAGTTTTGCGTACATTGTCCCCACTTGCTAGTGAAGACTACGTCAGTACTTTGCAGGTGAGGAAGGACCGAACACAGCGGATTGCCAGGAATTTGTGTTGTGGGTCCACAAGGATTGAGGGTAAGCCCCTAGACATGAGGGGTGGATTCAGAAATAATGCTGGGGTTTCAGAGGCGGCAGAAAGGTGACAGCATCCAAAGTGATCATCTGAGGTTGAATTTACCTAACCTCAGAATTTATTAAAAGAAGACAAATTGCTTACAGTCTGCAGGCTAAAGAAGCACATAGTTTAATTTGCTCTCTGAGTGTTCAAAAGTGTCGAGTTCCCACTCAGGAAGTATAAGGAGAAGGTGGAAGTTCAGAGACCTCGTAAGCCCTCAGGAGTGCGTGAGGTGGAGGACAGTCTCAAGCCAACAAGGCCCCCTGTTTCTTGATTCCTCTCTCTCTCTCTCTCTCTGTCTCGCTCCCTCCCTGTATCTCTTTTTTTCCTTTGTTTAGTTTCTTAAATTCCACATAAGAGTGAAATCATATGGTCTTTCTCTGGCTGACTTATTTTGCTTAGCATAATAGTCTCTAGCTCCATCTATGTGGTTGCAAATGGCAAGATTTCATTCTTTTTTGTGCCTGAATAATATTCCATTGTATATATACCACATCTTCTTTACTCATTCGTCTGTCGATAGACACTTGGGGTGCTTCTTTAATTTGACCATTGTAAATAATGCTGCTATAAACACAGGGGTGCATGTATCCCTTTGAATTGGTGTTTTTGTATTCTTGGGGTAAATACTCAGTTGTGTGATTGCTGGATTTAACTTTTTGAGTAACATTCACAGTGGCTGCACCACTTTACATTCCCACCAACAATGCACGAGGGTTCCTTTTTTCCCACATCCTCTCCAACACTTGTTGTTTCTTGTGTTTTTGATTTTGGCCATTCTGACAGGTGTGAGGTGATACCTCATTGTAGTTTTGACTTGCATTTCATTAATGATCAGTGATGTTGAGCATCTTTTCATGTGTCTGTTGGCCATCTGGATGTCTTCTTTGGAGAAAGGTCTGTTCATGTCTTCTGCCCGTTTTTTAAGTGGATAATTTGTTTTTTGGGTGTTGAGTTGTATCAGTTCCGTATATATTTTAGATATTAACCCTTTATTGGATATGTCATTTATAAATGTCTTCTCCCAGAGAGACAATGGATCTTTGAAGAACTGAAAAAAATCAGGAAAATTTAACTCCAGGAGATTCAATCAGTAGGTAATTCTGAACAGAATTTGGACTGGGTGCGAAATTAGGAATAAGTAACAGCGTTGTTTATACAGCCGTCTGGGCTCTGAATCCCCTTCTCTGGTGACGAGAAGGTCTCTGTCTCCTGGCGCAGGGAGGGCGCCTGCCACAGGGAGAGTTCTTTCCTGCTTTCAGGGGAATGGGGGAGGGTCTGAGTGTCTTAAGTAATTTTTATTTATAATAATCAAAATGCCAAAGTGGCACATTTCTGGCAACTGCCCTTGGCCCCTACACCTTCACGGCGTGACCCTGGAAAAGCCCCTCCAACATGAAGGGCCGGCCTGGCTGTTCCTGCATCAGCAGCCGCTAGATGGCAGCCAGGCTGTAAAACCCGGAGGGATGTCAGGGGAAGTGAGCCTCAAAGTGGAATGAATGCCTTCCTTGAAGGATACAACGACGACGTTTCCAGTTGCGCAAGATGAGAAACGTTCTGGAGACGGCTGGTGGTGGTTGTGCACAGCAATGCCCACGTACCGGCTGCCTCTGGGCCGCGCAGGTACATATGACTAAAATGAACAATCTTATTTTATGCTTCTTTTACCACAGTTTTTAAAAAATGAAGTCAAAAAAGATAAAGCTGAAACCTAAAAGTATCCGGGAATATTTTAGCTTGCGGAGGAATATGCAAGGTTGACAGTTGTGTTTAGAGAATCCAGCAAAGCAGGGCCCCCAAAGAAGGGGGATGGAGATAGAAAAAGTGATAGATTGCTGTTTTGGAAGAACTTGGTATTTCAGAAACAACCTTTAAAGTGGTTCTGTAGGAAAAGAAGGTAAGAATTTTGTTTGGCCTCTATCTTTTGTTTGCTGTGATCTTCCCCCCCCCCTCCCCCCGGTTTGAATGCATACACGGGATAAAGGCCATAAGGACTTTGGATTCTTGAGGACTTAATCAGGCCCAATTGCTTATGAGGTTGTCTGATTCATGGTCCCTAGACATTTGCTGAGCACCTATCATGGGCACCAGCCCCGGGCTCATGACAGGGGCACAAGGTGGATGACAATGTACCTGCTCACAGAGCCAGTCATGGGGCTCAACTCCACAGCTGCCTGAAAAACTGGCCCTGGGGGGTTATTTTCAGGGATTGGAGCTGTATTTTGGGTAGCCACCTGAAAGCAAGATCAGACTTGATGTTTGCAGCCAAAGGTCATGTGCTGCTGCGAGGCTGGGGCCTCAACCCCCTCAGGCCTGGGACTCAGCAGCTTCCAGACACAGGCCAGGACAGGGACGGGAGCATAGTCCCGGATGAATACCCTGGAGGAGGGAGAGGGAGGAGCCCCTAAAAGGGGATTTTAAGGAATGGTGAGGCCCCTGTCATGGGCACCTCTGGAAATGTGTGTGGCAGGAGCAGGAAATGAACCAGGGGACAGCTGCTAATCTCCCCAAACCCCAGCCTCAGTTGCTTGCTGATCATTACTGTTGCTCACAGAGCCAAGTCTTTGCTCCTAAGGAATGAAGAAGACTGTGGGCATAGGGAGGAGGGGCAGGAAAGAAGTTCCACAAGTTTCTAGAGCAGAGTTTCCCCACAGATGGGGCTGTGATGTGCCCTGCCTCTAGGGACTGATGTTTGGGGAGGGGGCCTGGCCGGTGCCCAAGGCTGTAACTCCAGCCTGCAGGGCTCCTGTCAGGGGCACAGAGAAGGGCCTAAGGCCAGCTCTGGGTAGATGATGTTCCTTGTCCCCCTGAAATCACAGAATTTACAACTGAAAGAGACTTACAGATGGTTTGCTTCAACTCAGTCTTGGGATCTGGAGACAAAGGGTTTAAGAGATTTAGACAAAATTGTGCCATCAATTACCAACAATTCAGACTAAGTGTCAGGCCATCTTCCCACACCTGGGGGCCTGTTATTCTCCTGTGCTAAGTATTTATATGGTAATGTAGTGTGTGTGTGTGTTGAGTGTACACTTATATGTGAATACTGTGAAAGTGTGTATGCATATGTGTGCATTTGTCTATAAATGTTTGTGTGTGCATGTGTGTGTTGTGTGTGTGTGTGTTTTGTGTCTGTGTTTCATGAGTCAAGGGTTTTTCTGGCTCTAAAGACCTGTTCTCATGGCCAAGAGCTGTGACCCTCACTGATTTATCCATGAGTGCCCATTTCCCACAGTCAGGGTGATTAATAGAACACCCCGAGAACTTTTTCTAAAAATATATGAATTTGTTAATTAACTGTTGACACACTTTATAATGCTTTTTTGCTACATTATCTTACCATATAACAGCTTTTATAATGTGAAGTTTTAGTAGGAATGGAAAGAAAATTCAATCTTCCTACCATGATGAAAGACAAAAATGATTAGTCAATATTATAGTTGTTGATATTTTTGAAAACCTCCAGCTTCAAAACTCACTATTGGTAATACCGTAAGAATTTTGAAGATTTTTTTCAAATCTGGAAAACGTCTATCAAGTTAGATATTTTTTTCATATGTAAGCTTTAGAATCTTCAGACATGTGAAGATTTCTCATCTAGTGACCTATTTTGAGTGTTCATTGATTGTTGACTCTCATTAACCACTCTATGGGGGTTTGCGTCCTTCATCTGGTTTGAGGGGCTGAGATCCTTTGCGGGCTCCCCTTGCTGGGGATGCATTTTCACTAGTGCTCTGGGCTCTTCTCCATATGAGACTCCCTTGCCACCTGGCTCAGGTCCCCGTTTCTCCAGCCTCCTCATGTCTCTGCACCTGGGAGCCTGCCGTCCAGCTGGGCCCTGCCTGCACTCCCATTGGGAAATGACTAGAAGACTTTTTATTGGTCAACAGGGGCAGTGAATAGTGAGGACCCCACGAAAGACCCTTCCGTATAGAGAACACACAGTCCTAGGACAAACATGCAAAACTGGTTATCTTCTAGAATGTTCTGATTGTTTCTCTTGGTGACATCTAACGTACGCCCCATAAACTGGACAAAGTGCACTTACGACTTGATTAGGTGTCATTCATCTTTTTGGCAAAATGCTGTCCTGACGATAAATACAAATAAATTTTACTACCTCAGTTCCCAAAGTGTGTAGTTTGAGTCTGTTTTCCAATGAAGATGAGCTTCTCATTTACTGACTCTGGAACCCTGAGCAGCTCTCCTGTGTGTCAGAGGTTCCCATACTTTGGGATTTTCATGGAATAGTAAAATTTCATGAAGAACATGGAGACTGAGACTTCGTTTTGCAAAGTAAGACTGCTTACAAAGAGCAACGGGTACCAGGGTGTGTGGAGGGCTCAGTCGGTTAAGTGTCTGACTCGATTTCAGCTCAGGTCTTGATCTCAAGGTTTCTGCAATTGAATCCCGTGTCCAGCTCTGTGTCGGGCTCTGTGCTGACAGTGCAGAGCCTGCTTGGGATTCTCTGTTTCCTTTTCTCTCTGCCCCTCCCCTGCTCCCTCTCTCTCTCTCTCTCTTTCAATATAAATAAATAAACATTTAAAAAAAAAAGAAGAGCAACAATTCCTATTTCTTTTGTCATCACAAAGCATGTTTAATTTTAATTACTTAAAGTAATTAATTTTATGTTAATTATTTAATTATTTATAATGTCACTTTAAAAAAGAAGACTAGATTGAAAAAATGAGGAAAGTTAGAGTCTGGGAATACTTGGCTATTTCTTTAAATTGAATAATTTAATCGTGGGCGAAAAAATAATCCAGTGGCTCTTATTTCTGTTTTCTAGATTTGTGACCAGTTTGTTCTGGGCAGTGTGGTTTTAAACTTCATTGTTATGCTTTTTCCAGAAAAAGCGGTGTATAGAAGTACAAAGAAAGCCCCACAGGCCCATTCCCATGGAATATTTAGAGGCCATGTGGGTTCCATCACCTGATGCTATAAAACTCACCTCCTGTCCCACAGGCTGGACCTCACTTTGGGAAGCACAGTGATTCTGGCTGCTCTTGAAACACGCTCCCAGATCTCGGCGTTAGTAGGAAACCTGGCGTCATGCACATGTCAGACCACAGCCCTGTCATGAAACACAGGGGTCAGTGCGTCTCTGTTCCATAGACACGGGGATGGAGAATGGGAAGAGCAGGTTTTAATCCCTGAGTATCCTGACACTTGCCGTCTAAACTTCCCGTCCCTGTCCTTCCTTCCACATCACATAGAAGCCTGGAATCCTCATCCATGAGAGCCACGTAAACATTTGTTAACACAGTTATCATGCTGCTTGCTGACATCTTTCATTTCCTGAAGACGAGCACAGTGGGAGACAAAACGATTGTGAGTCGGGATGGCCTAGGTCCCACCCAGCCTCTCCTGAGCTTCTGGCATTTGGAAGGATGGTTTGTCCTTCCATAAAGCCTGGCTTTTTATTGAAAGGCAAGAGCTCAAAGCCTGAATATTTGACTCTTATTTTCATCTCTCCTTTACTACACTTCCCAAGGCAATGGATGCTTCTGGTGAATCAAGGGTGGGTTGCATAAAATAAAGTCAATAAAAATGAACATAAGCCTTCCAAAAATGTTACCCTCATCACAGTTCAAATTGGAGGGCTGGGAGGAGAGGGGAGTGGGGAGTTAGTGTTTCATGGGGACAGAGTTCAGTTTGAGATGAGGAATGTTCTGGAAATGGATGGTGGTGAGGGTTGCAGCAATGTGACTGCACTAAATGAAAATGGTTAGAAGGGGTCAATTTTGTTACGCGTATTTCATCACAGTAAAAAGCAATTCAACTTGCTTCCCAGTGAGCAGGTGAGTGTGGGAAGTTGTTTCCCTCTCTCCTGGAAAAAGAACAAGCAACAAGTCGGGCACGATGGTGGCGTGTGGTCTCAGGAGGGCAGTGCTGACCTCCTGGGGTCCAGCTCCCTGGTGCAGTCCTGTGAGTGTGACCAGCCAGCTGGGACCTTCTGCTGCCCCACCTGTCTGGATCACAAGCTCTGAGCAAGCAGGGGTGCAGCAGGCTGTGTATCTTCCCTGCAACAGCATATTTCCTGTCCGGCCCCTGGAAATACATGTGTGGTGTGTATATTGCCCTATGGTGCCCGGAAAAGGCTGCTGTGGGCCCACATTTCACCTGTGTTCAACCCAAGCCCTGTGTGGCTGGGGCAGGATCTTCTCCTGTACAGATGATTATAGGCACCAAGCCTGACGTTTCTAGTAACACCATTTGGCACAGGTTGGATTGGATATTGCCCAGGCTGCTGGGATTCCTCTAAACTCATTGAGCCTCCACTATGTGAATCAGGGGGCATCAACTGAGAACAGTTCCCTTTGCAACAGGAAAGCATACAAGTCAGGTGGAGGAGACTAGAGGGTGGGGAAGTAGTCCAGACACAGGAACCCAAAGCTGAGCGCACGTGGCTGGTATGACAAAAATGTCTTAACCCATTAGAGAGTCTGACATTTTCGTTAATTGTCTGTAAACCTTTATCCTTGTTAATGTCTGAGTAGAACTAGAAGAAAACTATCATATTTCACTATTCTTCTTAAAATAAAATGTGACTTGTAAGTACTCAAGTAAAATCTAGTCTCTTTGTTTCTTTAAGGAGCTTCTCCTCCCCATGCCTGTACAAGTGTCCTGGGGTCTTAGGGACAACTGTATTTGCTGCCCTTTGTCATCCCAGGATGTGTGACCTGATCATTTTGTGGCCAAAGGCAGTGCCTGGGAATCTTCCAGAGCCACCCGTTCTAGGCCCAAGCCATGCACAGCCTGAATGCAAGCAGACTCCTGCCCTTGGCCTTTGAGAACCCCCTGCCCTTTCCCAGTATTGGGGAGACACTTCTCCCTTCTCGTCCATAGACAATGGACACTTCATACTTTGATGACAGTGACCTTAAAGGACATTTTCCTTTTGGGCCCTGGGATTAGGACACCCTTTTTCTCTCTTCAAAGTTTGGTGCTCAAGACTCTTGTGGACTCAGGAATTGTATTCAGGGTGTCAAATGCTGAACAGTGACTCTTTCCTCTTTTTGTTCCTGCTATTCAAATCCTGATCTTCTGTGGGACAAAGATGTCCCTGACTGTAGAGGGGTCATGTCCCCAGAAAAGAAACATAAACCTGAAAAGAACACTGACATTTCTGAAAGTATCACTGTCATGTATAACATAGGTCTGCAGGCCACTACAGGGCCTCTCTCAACATCTGATACAGTCTCCCCTCAGCCCTGATAACCACACCTCAGGACCTACTCTAGAAGAAATAACCCAGGGGTGGAGGAGTTTTCTGCTAGGAGAAGAGAGTTGTGGTTCCTGGGGGGAGAAGGGAGGATCTCCCCATGAATCAGTGCAAGTCACAAAGGAGGCACTTTCCAGAAATGTTGAATGGACACAATGGCAGAGGGTTAGAGACTGTGCCTGGGGTAATGACATGGGGCCCCAGGGAAGACTGTGCTCCCTTGGTTGCTGTCCCCAGGACTGCAGCATAGAGCATTAGCTGTTGTCCTCTGCATTCTCTTTGATTATCTTTAATGACTGCCAGCCTTCAATCCTGGGGCTGGTACTACCGTGTGGTGCTATGTGCTATGTGCTGGCTAGTGCAGAATTAATTCTATGAGAGAAGGTAGGCTGCTAATATTCTATCAACATGATGGTAATTTTTATCTTTATTTTCAAGGCTTCAGGACTCCTTCACATAGTTCCAGAGTTCTTGACCATGATTGTGCTGTACTGGCTATCAAATATTATGCTCTCAAGTTTGAATTTAGAGGCCTTGATCATTAAACTTCTTTGTCTTCAGTGGGACTTCATGGCTAAATGTCAGCTCACCTTTCCACACATCACTTCTGAGAAAATCCTGGGTGATCCTGATAGTTGTTAACCAGCAGAGTGTGACCCCAAATCCAACAACCATAATGGGGCCTCTCAGCCCTGGCACCTCTGGCAATCAGATGATACCCATGGGTCCTGTCTCACAATAATGCTCTCAAATGTTTGAAATAAAATACATGTACTAACAAGGTAACTGGATATTGAAATATATTTATCAAAATATATCAATCAAATTGGGTAACATGATAATATGTGTACCTCCAGTGGGGGATCTTCTAAGTGTTCTAACTTCAAAATAGTGACAAGAGTAAATACTTTTATAAGATATCTAGACCAACCACAATTGATATGAAATATCTGATTTCCTATGATGACAAAGTCATGGGTACTGTAAATATTACTCTGATTTGTTGGTGACATATAGTTGAAGGGAATGCTAATTTTTAGTCAAGAACAGTAAAAAGAATCATTTCTTCCCTACAAATTCATGTCATTTGTCATGAATTGTATTCTGCCCCAAATTCACATGCTAAAGTCTAATGCCCAATGTGACCTTGTTTGGATATAAAGCATTTTAAGATGTAATTGATGTCAAATGAGGCCATAGGGTCAGGTCCTAATATGATAGGTTGGTAACTTTGTAAGAACATGAACAGAAACAGATCTCTCTCTCTCTCTCAGTCTGTGTCTTCCTAGCTCACATAGCAAGGAAAGGCCATTTGAGGACACCACAAGAAGCTGGCCATGTACAAGACAGTAAGAGAGCTCTTACCATAAAGCCAATCCTCTGTCACATTCAGCTTGAACTTTCAAGCCTCCAGAACTGTGAGAAATAAATTTCTACTATTTCAGCCACCCAGTCTGTGATATTTTGTTATGGTAGCCTGGCTAGCCAAAGACAGTTTAAGACAGGCTAAGACTAAGAAAGGACCCACCCCTATCTCCCCTCTTTGCCTCTAGACCTGTAAATAGAGTCTAGTCCCAACAGGCCCCTAAAGGTGAGGTATGAAGTGTGACCCATGAGGAGGTGCACTATACTCCAAAGGAACTACTCGAGTTTTCTAACTTATGTAACCAACTCTGGGGAACATGTATAAGAATGGATCTTAAGGGAGTGAGGCAGTGGGGAGAAGAACATATACTTGGATAA
This sequence comes from Herpailurus yagouaroundi, assembly GCF_014898765.1. Taxonomy (NCBI): domain Eukaryota; kingdom Metazoa; phylum Chordata; class Mammalia; order Carnivora; family Felidae; genus Herpailurus; species Herpailurus yagouaroundi. Next base: position 33,265 of record NW_024421249.1, read on the forward strand.
GAATGAATTCATTGATGTGAATTCATATCTCTTCTCCCTAAGAAGAGGTTCTGCATTTAATGTTGCAGCTTGGGTCTAGCAGTTTGTTTGGTTGGTTGTGATACACGGACCAAAAGATCCATAGTGAGTGAGTTGGAAATGCCGGACCTGCCCTGGTTTAATGTAGAGGCAGGGATTCACAGGTATAGGAAGGTTGGAATGTTAGATTGGATTTATCACTTAAGACATTCACACCCACACTGGGAGGATGCAGAAGACGTATTTTTACCACCTTGTGAGAAATGAATTTGTGACAGGCCCAGTGGCAACACTCAGCAGCCCAAGGCAGGGCCGGTGCCATCACTGTGATGGACAGCAGGGTCAGAGCAGCAATCAGAATTGTCTGCCTCATGCACACCTGTGGTGTTGGCTGGTTGATCACAGTGTTCCTAGAACTAAAATAGATAAAAAGACTGCTAAATTTTAATGAAGCAGAAAAATTCCAAGTCAAGTGAACAAGAAGCTACCCTGAATCACAAAACAGAAGATAATACCTCTCAATCATTCCCAGACTTGAGTCAGTTTATAGACCCAGAACCCTTGAATGAAGGGGAGTCTAGGTCCCCCTAAGGAAGGACACTGGTACACTACCAAAAATTATCCTGTTTATCTTTCTACCAGCTATCCCCAATGTACCTATGGCATTTTACCAGGATAACTCTACATTGGAAATAATTAGACCTTCTAGGGACTACTAGACACTCTGAATTGGCACTAATTCCAGACCTCAAATATCACCATGGTCCAATAGAGTATAGGCCCATGGAAGTCAGACAATCAATGAAGTTTTGCACAGTTCCATTTCCCATTGGGCCTGATAGGTCTTGAAACCATCCTGTGGTTATTTCCCTGGTGCTAGAATGCATAACTGAAATAGATATATATAGCCATATATCTGGCAGAATCCCCACATTGGTTCCCTGATGGGAAGTGAGGATGATTATGGTGGGAGAGTCAAGTGGAAGCCACCAGAACTGCCTCTAGCTGAGAAAACAACCAAAAGCAACATCACGTTCCTGGAGAGGTTGCAGCGATTAGTGCCACCATCAAGTAATTTAAGGGTGCAGGTGTGGTAATTCCCACCACGTCCCTATATGCCTCTCCTATTTGGCCTGTGGAGAAGACAGATGTATTTTGGAGAACATTGGTTATCATAAGCTAAACTAGGTGGTGGCTTTAGTTGCAATGAAAACCAAATGTACTTGCATTAGTTGAGCAGATTAACACTACTCCTGGTATTGGTGAGCATCTTTGATCTGGCCAAATGCCCTTTTTCTAATCCCTGTCATAAGACCAACCAGAAGAAGCTTGCTTTTAGCTAGAAAGGTCAGCAATACACTAAGCGTGTCCTACCTAAGGGATGTATACACTTTCCAGTCCTATGTCATAGTTTAGTTTCCTTGGATCATGATTACCCCTCCTTTCCAGAAGATACCACTGTGGTCCATTACACCTGTGACATTATGTTGATTGGACCTCTGAGCAAGAAGTAGCAACTTCTCCAGACATATTCATAAGACTTTTATGTGTTAGAGGATGGGAAATAAATCAGACAAAAAATCAAGAACCTCTACTTCAGTGAAATTTCTGGGTGTCCAGTGGTATGGGGCAGGGTGAGATATCACACCTAAGGGGAAGGATAAGTTGTTGCTTTTTTTTACAACCAAAACAGAGGTACAAGGTTACCTTTGGATTTTAAAGGCAACATATTCCTCATTTGGATATGTTACTCCAGCCTATTTGCTGAGTGACCCAAAATACTGCTTCTGTGAGTGAGGTAAGAATAAGGTTCAGTTGCTCTTCAGGCCACTTGGCCACTTGGGTCGCATCCAATGGTGCTTGAAGCATCAGTGGCAGATAGGGGTGCTCTTTGGAACTTTTGCCAGTCCCCTATAGGTGAATCACAGCACAGACCCCGAGGATTTTAGAGGAGAGCCCTACTCTCCTTTTGATAAGTAGGTCTTGGTCTACCTTATCATGCCTTAGTAGAGACTGAAAGTTTAACCACAGGTCATTAGATTACAGTGGGACCTGGGATGCCTATCATTCATGGATGTTATCTGATGCACCAAGCCATAAAGTTGGACATGCACATCAACACTCCTTCATCAGATGGAAGTGGTATGTGCACAATCAGGCCTTAGTAGGCCCTGAAGGCACAAGTAGGTTATTTACCTTAGGAAGGGGCCCAAATGCCCATGTACCCAACCTCTGCCTTCTCTTTCCAACCTGCACTTATGGCCTCACTGAGATCTCTCTATAGTCTGTTGATAGAGAAAGAGAAGACTGGGGCTTAGTTTACAGTTGGTTCTCTATGATGGACAAGCACCACCCAAAAATAGACAACTGTAGCACTGAAGCTCCTTTGGGACATATTTGAACAGTGGGGAAGGGAGATCCTATCTGTGGACAGAACTTCTGGTGGTGCATGTAGTTTTTCCCTTTGCTTGGAAGGAGAAATGGCCAGACATGGGATTATATTCTGACTCATGAGCTTGGCTGATGGTTTAGTAGGATGACCAGAGACTTGGAAGGACCATGATTGGATAAATGGCCCCAAGGAAATTTAGAGAAAAGGTATGTGGGTAAACCTCTCTTAATGGGTAGAAAATATGAAGATATCTGTGTCTCGTGTGAATGCTTACCAAAGGGTGAACTCAGCAGAGGAGGATTTTAATAGGAGGAATGGGTAAGATGACCTGTTCTATGAATAGCATTCAGCTTCTTTCCCCAGCTACCCCATTCATTGCCCAACAGGCCCATGAACAAAGTGGGCATGGTGGCAGGGATGGAGGTTGTGCATGGGCTCAGCAACATGGACTTCTACTCACAAAGGTAACCTGGCCATGGCCACTGCTGAGTGCCCAATCTGCTGGCAGCAGAGACCAACACTGAGTCCCTGATATGACACCATTCTCCAGGGTGATCAGCTAGCTACATGGTGGCAGGTTGATTACATTGGACCACATCTGTCATGGAATGGGCAGTCTTCTGTTCTTCCTGGAACAGTCTGAATACAGCAGATTTGCCTTCCTTGCACAAAATGCTTCTGCCAAAACTACAAATCCATGGATTTGTAGAATGCCTTATCCACAGTCATGGTATTACACACAGCATTTCTGTGTTCAAGGACCACACTTTGCAGCCAATGAAGTGCAGTAATGGTCCCATGCTCATGGAAATCATTGGTATTATGTTCCCTGCCATCCAGAACAGCTGGCTTGATAGAATGGTGGAATGACCTTTTGAAGGCTCAATTACAGTGCCAACATGGTGGCAATACATTTAAAGCTAAGGTAAGGTTCTCTAGGAGTTTGTATGTGGTGTGAATCAGCATCCGATATGGTGCTTTTTCCCCAACAAACAAGATAAAAAGGTCTGAGAATTAAGGGGTGGAAATGGAAATGGCACCACTCACTATTACCTCTAGTGACCTACTAGTAAATTTTTGTTTATTGTTCTTATAACCTTATGCTCTTCTGGCCTAGATATCTTAGTTTAAGAAGAAAATAGTGAAGCCACACAACAGTGAAACTATTGGTGTGGAAGTTAATACTACCTCCCAGCCACTTGGGGTTCCTCATGCCTCTGAGTCAACAGGTAAAGAAGGAGCTCATTCGTGTGAATGTTCCTTACTTGCTACTCCGCAGTGGAGGTAAGGAAGGGTATGTCTGGAATACAAGAGATCTCTCTGGGTGGCCTATGATTAAGGTCAATGGAAAATTACAACAGTCCAATCTAGGCAGGACTAATAATGGCCTGGACCCATAAGAGATGAAGGTTAGGGTCACCATATCGTGTAAAGAACCACAACTAGCTCAGGTGCAAACTGAAGGTTAAGGAAATACAGAATGCCTAATGGAAGAAAGTAGTTATAAATACCAGCTATGTAGGACCACATGACCAGTGCCAGTGATGGAGACTGTAATCGTCATGAGGATTTCCTTTCTATTTTGTTATGAATACATTTCTGTTTGTGTATATGTGCGTGAGCATAAAATATTAAAATTTAATTTAATTTTTTAGAGAGAGAGCAAGGGAGCAAGTGTGGGAGTGGGGCAGAAGAAGAGAGAGAGAGAGAGAATCCCACAACCCTGGGATCATGACCTGAACTGAAATCGAGAGTCGGTCACTCGACTCACCCAGCCACCCCTTTAATTTTTATTTTATTTTATTTATTTTTTTTTATATTTTTATTTATTTTTGAGACAGAGCATGAGCAGGGGAGGGGCAGAGAGAGAGGGAGACACAGAATCTGAGGCAGGCTCCAGGCTCCGAGCTGTCAGCACAGAGCCCGATGTGGGGCCCGAACCCACAGACCGCGAGATCATGACCTGAGCTGAAGTCGGACGCTCAACCGACTGAGCCACCCAGGCGCCCCTTTAATTTTTATTTTAATTCCAGTATAATTAGCATACAGTGTTATATTAGTTTCAGGAGTACAATAAAGAGATTCAACAATTCTGTATATTACTCAGTGCTCATCAAGATGAGTGTACTCTTAATCCCATTTACCTATTTGACCCATCCCCCACACCCTCCTCCCCTCTGGTAACCATCTCTTTGTTCTTTATAGTTAAGAATCTTTTTGGGGGGATTGCCTCTTTTTTCCCCCTTTGTTCATTTGTTTGGTTTCTTAAATTCCACATATGAGTGAAATCATGTAGTATTTGTCTTTCTCTGACTGTCTTATTTTGCCTAGCATTATACTCTATAGCTCTATCCATGTTGTTGTAAATGACAAGATTTCATTCTTTTTTAATGGCTCAATATATTATGACTTAATATATACATATCTTGAGTCATATATGTATACATATATATACACACACATCCATATATATAAGTTTGTATTTATACATATTATGTATGTATACATTTATATACATATTATAAATATATATATAAAATAGAAGCAGCCCAAGTGTCCACTGATAGGTGAACGGATAAAGAAGATGCAGTACACAACAGTGCATGAGTGTTTTTTTTCCTCCACATCCTCATTAACGTTGGTGGTTTCTTGTGTTTTTTATTTCAGTCATTCTGGTAAGTTGTGAGGTGATATCTCCTTGTAGCTTTGATTTGCATTTCCCTGATGATGAGAGATGTTGAGCATTTTTCCATGTCTGTTGACCAGTTGAATGTCTTCTTTGGAGAAATGTCTGTTCATGTCTTCTGCCCATTTTTTAAATCAGATTATTTGTTATTTGGGTGTTGAATTCTGTAGGTTTTTTATATATTTTGGATACTAAGCCTTTACTGGATATGTCATTTGCAAATATCTTCTCCAATTCCATAGATTGCCTATTAGTTTTGTTGATTGTTTGCTTTGCTGTGCAGAAGATTTTATTTTGATGTAGTCCCAATAGTTTATTCTTGCTTTTGTTTCCCTTGCCTCAGGTGTCATATGTAAAAATGTCAGTGAAATTACTGCCTGTGCTCTCTTCTAAGATTTTTATGGTTCCAGGTCTGGTATCCATTCAGGACCTTAATTCATTTTGAGTTTATTTTTGTATATGGTGTAAGTAAGTGTTCCAGTTTCATTCTTTTGCATATTGCTGTCCAGTTTTCCCAACACCATTTGTAAGAGATTCTTTTTCTCATTGCAAGTTCTTGCCTTTGTCAAAGATTAACTGACCATATAATCGTGGGTTTGTTTCTGGACTTTCTATCTTGTTCTATTGATCTATGTGTCTATTTTTGTGCCAGTACCATACTGTTTTGATTACCATACTGTTTTGATAACTACAGCTTTGTAGTATAACTTGAAATCTGGAGTTGTGATACTTCCAGCTTTAATTTTCCTTTTCAAGATTGGTTTGGCTATTCAAGGTCTTTTGTGGTTCCATACAAATGTTAGGATTGTTCGTTCTAGCTCCGTGAAAAATGCTGTTGGTATTTTGATGGGATTGCATTAAATATGTAGATTGCTTTGTGCAATATGGACATTCAAACAATATTTGTTCTTCTGATCCATGGAATATCTTCCATTTGTTTATGTCATCTTCAATTTCTTTCATCAATGTTTTATAGTTTTCAAAGTAGAGGTCTTTCATCTCCTGCTTAAGTTTATTCCTAGGTATTTTATTGTTTTTGGTGCAATTGTAAATGAATTTGTTTCCATAATTTCTTTTTCTGCTGCTTCATTGTCAGTGTATAGAAATATGACAGATTTCTGTACATTGATTTTGTATCCTGTGAATTTACTGAATTCATCTATCATTTCTCTAGTAATTTTTGGTGGAGTCTTTAGAATTTTATTATGTCATCTGCAAATAGTTAAAGTTTTACTTTTTCCTTACTGATTTATTACTTTGTCTTGTCCGGTTGGTGTGACTAGGACTTCCAGTACTATGTTGAATAAAAGTAGTGAGAGTGAACATCCTTGTCTTGTTCCTGACCTTAAGGGAAAAGCTCTCAGTTTTTCACCATTAAGAATGCTATTAGCTGTGGGTTTTTGTACATGACCTTTATTATGTTGAGATATATTCCTTCTAAACCTACTTTGTTGATGTTTCTTTTTTTTAAATCATGAATAGATTTACTTTGTCAAAGATTTTCCTGCATCTACTGAAATGATCATATGGTTTTTACCCTTTCTCTTCTTGATGTGATGTATCACATTCATTGATTTGTGAATATTGAACCATCTTTGCATCCCAGGATTAAATCCCACTTGACCATGGTGAATGAGTTTTTATGTATTGTTGGATTTGGTTTGCTAGTATTTTGTTGAGGATTTTTGCATATGTTTATAATAGATATTGATCTGTAGTTCTTTTTTTTATGTGCGTGGTGTCTTTTGTTTTGGTATCAGGGTAATACTGGCCTCATAGAATGAATTTGGAAGTTTTCTTTTCTTTTCTATTTTTGGGATAATTTGAGAAGAATAGGTTTTAACTCTTCTTTCAATGTTCAGTAGAATTCACTGTCTGGTCCTGGACTTTTTTTTGTTGGGAGTTTTTGATTATTGATCCAATTTCATTATTGGTAATTGGTCTGTTCAAATTTTCTATTTCTTTCTGATTCATCTTTGGGAGGTTATGTGTTCCTAGGAATTTATCCATTTCTTCTAGGTTGTTTAGTTTGTTGGCATATAATTTTTTGTAATATTCTCTTACAATCTTTTCTATTTCTGTGGGATCGGTGGTTATTTCTCCTCTTTCATTTCTGATTTTGTTTATTTGAGCTCTCTCTCTTTCTCTCTGTGATGAGTTTGGCTAAAGGTTTATCAATTTTGTTGATGTTCTTAAATGAACCAGTTCCTGGTTTCATTTATCTATTCTATTGTTTCCTTGTTTTTAGTTTCTATTTTGTTTGTTTCTGCTCTAATCTTTATTTTTTACTTCTTTCTACTGGTTTGGGGTTTTGTTTGTTCTTTTTGTAGATCCTTTAGGTGTAAGGTTAGATTATTTACTTGGAATTTTTCTTCCTTCTTGATGTAGGCCTGTACTGCTGTAAACTTCCATCTTAGAGCAGCTTTTGCTGCATCTCAGAGATTTTGGAATGTTGTATTTTCATTTTCATTTTCTCTATGTATTTTTAAATTTCCTCCTTTATTTCTTGGTTAACCTGTTCATTGTTTAGTAGCATGTTATGTAAACTCCATGTATTTGTGGTCTTTCCAGGGTTGGTTTTTTTTTTTTTTTTTTTTTTTTTGATCGATTTCTAGTTTCATAGCATTGTTTTCAGAGAAGATGCATGGTATGACTTTGACGTTTTTGAATTTGTTGAGACATATTTTGTGATCTATTCTGGAGAATATTCTATGTGTACTTGAGAAGAATGTGTATTCTGCTGTTTTAGGATGGAATGTTCTGAATATATCTGGTCCAAGGTGTTACTTAATGCCACTGTTTCCTTGTTGATTTTTCTCTTTGGACGATCTGTCCATTGATGTAAGTGGGGTGTTAAAGTCCCCTACTATTATTAGATTACTATCAATTAGTTCCTTTATGTTTGTTATTAACTGCTTTAGGCATTTGGGTGCTTCCATGTGGGGTTCATACACATTTATAATTGTTAATATATTCTTATTGGATTATTCTGTTTATGATTATATAGTATCCTTCTTTGTCTCTTGTTACAGTCTTTGTTTTAAAGTCTATTTTGTCTGGCTTTCTTTTTATATCCATCTGCATGATAATTGTTTCTCTATCCTTTCACTTTCAATCCGCAGGTGACTTTATGTCTGAAATGAGTCTTTTGCAGGCAGTATATAGAAGGATCTTGTTCTTTTATCCATTCTGTCCCACTATGTCTTTTGATTGGAGTGTTTAGTCCATTTAAATTCAAAGTAATTATTGATAGATATGTACTTATTAGTATTTTGTTACTTATTTTATGTTTTGTTGTTGCTGTTTTTCTCTGTTCTTTTCTTCCCTTGCTCTCTTCTCTCATGAGTATTTGGCTTTCTTTAGTGATATACTCAGATTCCTTTCTCTTTATTTTTGCTTATCTATTACTGGTTATTAATTTGTAGCTACCTTTATTCTGCATATAGCAGTTCATATTAAGTTGATGGTTGCTCAAATTTGAACCCATTCTTGACTCCTCTCCCTCCACACACATTTTAAGTATATTGTGTCATACTTTACACCCTTTTATTTTGTGAATTTCTTAACTGATTTTTACAGATATACTAATTTTTTACTGCTTTTGTGCTTTCCACTTCTCTTACTTTTACTTATGGTCTTTCCTTTTCACTCAAAGAGTTACCTTTAACATTTCATGTAAGTCTGGTTTAGTGGTTATGGATTCCTTTAACTTTTGTTTGTCTAGGAAACTTTTTATCTTTCTTCTATTCTGAATGATAACCTTGCTGGATAGAATATTCTTGACTATAGATTTTTTTCCTTTCAGCACTTTGAATATATCATATATCATGGTATTTTTTGTTGATTTTCATTATACTATTTACTTATCAAGGAGATAAATACATATCATTCCAGAACCTTATCTCCTCTTTGGGGAAAGGAATTAGTGCATTTTCATTGCATCAGCTTAGTTGAGCCATGTTAGGCAGAATTATGCCTCATATCCCAGGAAGATTTCCTGCCCCAGGGCACAGATTTGAGGTCAGGGCCACATGACCTTACAAACCTTATGCTCTTTTGTGGTAGACAGACGCTTATGATATTACAAACCTGTAGGAGAAACTGGCTTTGGGGACCATCTCACTCTGTGCTGCTGCCATTCTAGCCCCCTGCCATCTTGATGACCCAGCTGACTACCTACAGGCCCCCTCCTTCACTGCAGGCTCCTCTCAGTATTGGTTAAGGGGACAGAGCCTTGTGACAGGCCTATGGCAATGACAGTCTTCATGTGACTTCATTGCTGTCTGCAGATGTGGAACTATTGCTAACAGTCTGATTTCTGGATACCTCACTGGGGGGTTAATAATAAATAAGCAATAATACATTTGTGCTCACAGTTAATAATAAATAAGCAATAATACATTTGTGCTCAGAAAAAAATCATGTGATTGGGATGTGAAGGAAGAATGACACCAGTTCATATTTTCCTGAGACTGCTAGAGAGTTGTTCTTCATTGAACCTGTATACATCTAAAATAGAGATAAAGAAGAAAAGAGGAAGACTATATGCTTTCTATTCACTTAGACTGGTTTGTACATGGCCACTTGTGGCAAAAAGTGACATGCCACATGATTCTATTTTAAGAATTGATTACCCACTACAGATCATTATAGACAGTACTAATCTGTTGTTGTTTTTTTTTTAAATATTAAAGACAAAGCAAAAACTCTCGTAATGAGTTGAGTTCTACCATAGAGAAGTCCTCAGAACAATTTGAATCTGTAGATTCCCAACTAACACATCCAGTGTGGGCTAGGATGGGTGTGTGGGGGAGAACTCTCACACACTGTGTGAAGATATAAATTGGCTTAGGATTTTTAGAGGGCAATTAGAAGATATCTGCAGAATTTTAATGAGAATACTAATTGATTTAGTATGTTCCCCAAGAATCTAAAGAAGTATCCACACACATGTACAAGAATATTTGTACAACACTTATATTGGAAAAATATCAATCTGAGGACAGGTCAACATCCCCCACCAGATATGTCCCCATGGTAGAATTCCACATAACCATATAAAAGAACCACATAGATCTACATGTACTGACATAAAGGATGAACATGCTATATGATTGAATGAAAGTAAGTGGCATATAAGTTTTAATCTGATATACATGAAAAAAGAAATCACACAGTTTAATTTATTCCTTCCTTAGGCAATGGATTACATAGAAAAATGCCTGATAAACATTGTACAGGCTATTTTTTTTTTATTTCCACTAATCCCTCTGCTGCTCCAAGTTAAGCTTTGATGTCCAGAATCCCTTCAAGTTTTTTCAGCTTCTATCCTGTCCGGTGGAGAAGAGCAGCCATCTTCATCTCTCACGCCAAACAATCCTGTTCTTGGGCCTTAAAAAGGAATCCCAGAAGAGTAGTGTTGTCTGTCCATCCAGCCCTATGGAGACTTGCACCCATATGTGGAAATCAGGACTCATCTCTTAGCCATGCATAAAGTCTGTCTTAGTTTGTGCAAGTGGGCTGTTGGCAGAGTACCATTGGCTAGGGGGCTTATAAAGAACAGACTTTCTTTCTCAAAGTTCTAGAAGCTGAAAGTCTGAGATGAAGGCAGTCATTCAGAGGCAGACAAAACCTGAAGTTCCGTCACCTGGGGAAACACATTTGTGCCGAGTGGCCCGAAGGAAGTGTCTATCATGGAAATTACATTCCTTTCAGATTTGGACTAAGTGTCCACCCAAATTTACTTAAAGTCTGCAGGTTTTGTTAGTGTTTGAGTTTTCTGGAATTAAATATTGAAAGGCATTTATATAATTGACCACAACTCAAAATTAACAACTGAGCACTTGGAGCAGAATTATCCAGCAAACCTGCTGATTTTGTTGTAAGACACCTACACAAGTACGTCAGCCATCATGAAGCAGGCACATAAACACCAGTGAACAGTGTACCACAGAAATGGTCTCTGCTTGATGGAAGCATTGGGACAAAACTGAGAATAGATTAATTTGAGGTGAAGTCTTTGAGTCACAGCTACCTTCAACTTTCTTAGGTGGTCAAATTGAGATTTAATTTAAATTGCTAAGGTGTTCCCTTCAGGGTACTTGATCTCTTCTCTGCTGCTCAGCAGGAATTGATTGTCCTGATCATGTACCCTTCATTCCAAATGATGGAATCCAGCAATTTTGCTGTACTTTCTCAGTGAATGAGCCATAAAGAGAAAAGCCGTGTGGCTGGCATTTCCATCTCACTAGACATTGCTTTAGGATAGGGAATAAATTACAAAGAAAGTGATCAAGGATTATAAGACCCCCATTGAGTGGCCAGATGACAGCATTTGCTAAGCTTCATTTGTCGGGCAAATCTATAAAGGTGGTGTGGGAGATACAGGGAATGAAGGGTAGAAGGATTACAGACACCATAGCATAGAATTGTAATGCCTCCAGAATGCACTGGGATAGGGGTACCTGGGTGGCTCATTCTGTTAAGCATCTGACTCCTGATTTCAGCTCAGGTCATGATCTCGTGAATTTGAATCTCACTTCAGGCTCTGCACTTTGGTAGCTTGGAAATTGCTTGGCATTCTCTCTCCCTCTCTCTCTGCCTCTACCCCACTCATGGTCTCTTTCTCTCTCAAAGTAAATGAATAAATAAACTTTAAAAATTAAAAAAAAATCTCTAACCTACTTACAACTCACACCAACAAATGTGAATTTAACTATGCACTAGTTGTATAAATGAAGGAAACAGCTTCAAATACCAGATTTCTGAACACTTAACATTTTTTAAAAATTCTAAAATATTCTGAGAAACAAGATTTTACTTAAAGGATTCACTATCTCCAATAATTTGGTGTCCTGGACCATATAAGTAATCTAAATAAATGGTAAACATTTTAAAGAAAAATTTCCCCGAGATGCATAAACATTATAAATCCTTGAAAGCCAGCACTATTGTGCAGTTTTTATTTTGTATGGGAAGACTTCGGTCATATAGTTCAGTAGAGATGAGTTCCCTCACAGCAGAGGAGAGAAACGGGCTTTCCAAACAGAAAAGTCAAATACAGAAGAAAAAAACAGCTTTTCCCCTGAAGGAATGTCTGTTCCTGGGTCTCCCCTGCTTTTGCTCCTTCCCAGCAGGTGCACACATCTTAGCTTCCCTGGGAGATGGTCTAACACTCCACTCAGAAACACAGACTAAGGATCTAGGGGATTTTTTATTGGCTTACGAATAAAATGTGAAATCAGTAACGAATGGTTCTCCTACAGCTTTAAATACGAAAAATGCTATTTAAATCCTGTGTCAGCTGAGTATTTTATAATAATTTGCAGAAGAAAGTAAGGAAGATCCTGAGCTTCACAGGAGCTCATTCTGAGTTTGGACCTTTCTGTCTGCTAATGGCTGCCCTGTGGTTTCAGGTGAACCCAGGCTGCAGGCACTGGTGACCAGAGAAGCTGGAGGTCAGGCTTTCCTTTCCCAGGTGCTTTTCAGAGGGAGGCTTACTGTTGCCTCTTATTTCTACCACATCATCAAACACAGATAGTAGTCTATTTGGAGCACAGCTCTAGGGACAATAGATTCTTGGCTACTTTCTAAAGATTTTTTTTTTTTTCATAGAAAAGGCAGGTGTCTGCTCAATATCCTGATACAGATTTCCAATTTTTACAATGTAACTTTCATTTTTTGACTTGATCTTCACAATTTTGTGCTAACAAAGTTTTTATTGATGTAACTATCATTTGCATAGAGTAAAATCGACAGAGCTTAAATGTATAGGTTGTTAAGTTTTGATAAATGTATAACACCCATGGACCTGTATCTTCCACATCAAGGTATAAAAATCCCCATCATTCTAGAAAGTTCTGTTGTGCTCATTTCCAGCCAATACTTCCCCTGTAAGTAACTGCTGCTCTGATATCTATCACCATAGATTAATTTTGCCTGTTTAAATTCCATTTAAGAGACTTCTATAGTATGTTTTTTCTCGTATGTGCTTTCTTTTTCTTGATATAGTATTTTTAAGATTCTTCTGTGTTTTTGCATATAGAGATAGTTTGTTCTTTTTATTTTTATTTTATATTTTAACATTTATTTATTTATTTATTTATTTATTTATTTTTTGTTTTGAAAGAGAGCCAGGGTGAGTGTGTGAGCGGGGGAGGGGCACAGAGAGAGAGGGAGAGATTGGATCTCAAGCGGGCTCTGCACTGTCAGCATGAAGCCTAATGCCAGGCTTGAACCCATAAACTGTGAGATCATGACCTGAGCCAAAATCAAGAATGGGATGCTTAGCCACCTCAGCCACCAAGGCTCCCTGATAGTTTGTTCTTTTTAATGTTTGAATATGAATGTACTATAGTGTGTTCCTTTATTCTTCTGTGGATGGACACCTCTCCATGTGTTTCTAATTGGGAGCTATTAAGAATAAAGCTGCTGTGAGGCTGGTACAGGACAGCCCACTTACCGGGTGGTGTACCTGAAGTGATGCCACATTATGTCACCCAATAGAACCTGACCCCTGTGGGCTACAAGATCATCCTTGGAAGCCAGGCACACATCCATCCCAGTGCAGTTGATCAAAGCTTTCCCTTCTTATGGTTGCCCAGAGTGGGGCAGTGGGAAATGTGGGCTCTGCCTAACACCCCAAAAAGATGGGGTAGTCTGGGAAAGAGAAATGAGGGTGGCATCCAGGTGGCCTCTGGGCCTGCAGTGACCTTGTCTAGATTTCCCATCACCTTTTGTTCCCCAAGTCCCACAGACCTGCACAGGGTTCCCCTTTCATAAAGGATTTGGAAGTGGCCACTGCGGAGAACATCCTGTCGTAGGGAGGTTTCCTGAATGTTTGTGGCGGGTAATGAGGCAGAAGGGGATAAGGGTGACAGTCCCTCCCCCACCACTAGGTACATCCTAGTGCATAGGACTAAAAGGAGGTTTGACTGCACGTCTGATCAAATACAGGCTTTGATCATGTAGAGTCTCTTGTCCCAGGGCTGAGGGCACAGGCTCAGGGACCATGAACATGGCTGGGGCCATCCCTCTGTAGCTGGGAACCACCCACCCCCAGATGGATGCCAAAGAGCAAGGGTAGAAGAGGTGCTCTGTCCTCTCCTTTCCCTCCCAAGGCCCCACCTTCCCACTGGGCACCCTGAGAAAAGGGACAGCCTGTGCATGTCCTCGGCAAGCTGGCAGGTAGAAAAGATGAGCACCTGTGGGGAGCCAGAGAGAGAAAGAATGGCAGCATCAGTGGCCATCGGTGGCTCCAAATGGGCCTTTTGGTGGAAAAAGACACTCAAGCAGCTTTAGAAAAATAAAGTCAACCTCTAAATTATTCACTAACTTTAAAGAAATGCCAATGACCAATATGAAATTATAACAGAATGCACTAATAATCAAAGATGGGAACCTTAAAAGTGTTGCATTAAGTGGAAGAAGCCAGGTACAAAAGAATACAGACCATATGAGTCCATTTATATACAATTCTAATAATGGCAAAACCATAGTGACAGAAGGCAAATCTGTGATTGCCAGGGGCCAGGCTTGCGGTTTGTGGCTGGGTGACAAGGGACAGGAGGGAAATCTGTGGAGGGATGGATGTGGTGCATATATCACTGGACACATTTGTTAAAACTCTTCAAATGCTACATTAAAATTTGGTGAATTTTACTCTTTGTACATAATATTTCAGTAAAGCTGACATTGAAAAAGAAAAGATTTTTAATTTAAGCAAACTCATTATTTTAGACATTTTAACCCTTTGAAAAGATTTCACTCCTAGTCCAAGTCCTTCCTGTTATATTCTGTAGTTTATGAATGTGGATATGGAGGTCCAGAGAGAGAAGACGTGACTTAAAATCACATGTCCTGCTGGTGGTCAAGCCATATCTGGATTCCCCAGACCTTGTGTCTTATTAGCCTTTCTCTTCTGCCATCCTTCCCTTCACATGTAAACTGTGAGCATGTCATGTCTCACATTGTCACCCGAACAAGTCACAGGCACCATAAAATATCTGGCAGATACATAGTCCTTAATGTTTGACGTATAGTAGAGGAGGAAGATAGTATTATTATATAGTATTATTTCCATTTTTCTATTGGAAGAGTAGAAGCACAGAGAGCTCAACTTACATGCCTGAGGGCACACAAGTTAGTCACACTTCGGTTTTCAATTGTACGATGGATGAGTAATTCTTACCTCATATGGTTGTTGCAAGGAGTGAATTAAATTAAATCAACCCTGTATGTGGAGTGCCTGGTGCATGAGTTCTCAATATACCATAAATGATGTTAACAGCAACATTTACGGTAATAAACATGATAATTATGAACACTATGGTGGACGTAATAATACTTGGATTTTATGATAGTAAAGTTGAAATTAGAACACTTTCCAAAGATATGCAAATGAACTGGTTTACAAGTTGTGAGGAAATGGACATTCTCAATTACTACAGTTGGGAGTGCACATTGGAATAAATACTTTCAGCAAGTAGTTCCATTTTAAAATTGTTTTTAAATGATATTTGTGCACATCTACAAAGATACATGTGCAAGATGTTCATTATAGTGTTGCAAAGGAAGAACAAAGATGATCTAAATGCTCATCAGGAGGTGAAAAGGAGAATGTTAAAGGAATACTCTCTGTATTGAGCTGATGGATAGAGAGCATGGACCAGGAAGGATGTCCATGCTATAGTACTAGATCTGAAACAGAAGAGTTTGTAGAATTGATACCATTTATGATCCTAGACATTTTGCTAATTCCTTCAGTTGTGGGTGGGAGATGGATTCTGTACCCATTATGTTCAAAAGAACATTTTTCCCCCTGAGAAAGAACTCTAAGGTGGTGATGGCGTTTGACGAAACCTTCAAGGACTGAGGGGAACGTGGCTGGTTCAGTTGGTGGAGCATGCGACTCTTGATCTTGGGGTTGAGTGTGAGCCCCATGTTGGGTGTAGAGATTCCTTAAAAATAAAATCTTAAAAAGGACCTCAAAGCCTGCACCAAATGCCACTGCCTGTCCTCTAGGATCAGAATATCAGCCCCTGTTTTCTCTGTGAACACAGAGGGACCTGCAAAAGGTGAATAGTGAGGTCGCCACAGGGACTCACTGGGTGGGTGAGGGGGTCAAGGAGTCCCTTCACTTGAAAATTAAGACCACACAGCAGGTAACAAATGAATGGGCTAGAGCTGAACCAGGTGGCAGACACTGGGTCCTGTGGCACATTTGATCCATGAGGGAGGGCACTACATAGCCTTGGTTGGAATGTCTTCTATTTCACGTGGTTCAGGACTTCTCTTTTTTATGATAAAATCTGGAGCCTTTCTCAGGCTCCCCCTATCACCCTATCAGGGGGATGGGATGGCTACATTGAAACCTGGGGACCCACAAAGTGAGAAACTGCCAAAATTTTAGGTCAATGCTGTGGAAAGAAAGTGTAGAGCTATATATTATCTAAAGGGAATGTTTGCCTGCTGCTCCACTGGATGCAAGCTCCCCCAGTGCAGGGAGTGTATCAGTGTTTGTTCTTCTTTGATTCCTTAGTGCAGGGCTAGACATAAAAGGGACTCAATAAGGATTTATTGAATGAATGAATGGCAAAACATCATTTCCTGCACCCAGTCATTGTACTGTCATTATCCTGAGCTCCTGCCCTTCCTTCTCCAACACTTTACGCAATATCCCCAGGAGGAACAGAGTGCAGGTCATTTGCAAAGGAAGAGATGGAGAGGACCCCCAGTCCTGCTGATCTGGCTAGAGAGCTATTGGTAAGAGCAAGGGCCAGTTGTTTATGTCACTCTGAGGTCAGGCCTGGCACTCTTGACCCCTGCTGTGTAAATTAAGCCTCAACTCCTCAAGATCCTTGTCTCACACCTACCACTTTCCCTGGGATGGAATGGAAACATGTTTTACAATTCTGTCACCTTTTTGGGGGGATTTCAAATCCATTTACAGGTTCAGGTGAGCACTGAGGTCATAATGAGATAAAACACCGAACTCCCCAGAGCCAGGCTCTCCACTTGGACTTTGATGCTTGCTCACCTGGCATTAGGCTGAAAGGAGAAGACAGGTGAGCCATGCTGGCGCCCTCAGCTGGACCTCCACATTTTCCTGTCCCACCAGCTTCCAGAGGGGTGATTCGATATTTCTTGGCCTAATTTTAGATGTGGGGCACATTTGGTATAAAAAGAGGCCATACTGTCTCCAGTACATTTGTATCACATTCCAAGAAAGAAGGAAGGCCATTCTTTGGAGCAGTCCCTGCCACCCAGCCTCTTGTCTGGCTGTTGCCTAGGCGTGCAGGTGTTCATACAGTGGCAGCTTAGTCCCCCTGCACAATCTTATGGAGCTGAGCTATAAGGACAACTGTAAAACCCATGTATCAGCACATGTACTTAGAGACCTTGAATGACTGAATGTGTTGAAGTCCATGGTACATTAAAATTTTTTATGCTTCTGGGATTATGTGGGGCCTGAACTTCTCCACTGGCACAGGTCTGTTCATGCCAGCTCGCTCCTGCCTCTGTCTGCCTCCATTGAGTGGGAGTTTGAGGGAGTTGGATGCTCCAAATTGCTGGCAGCATCTGTATCTGGAAATTGGTGATGAGTCCCATGACTATCCTCATAGAGTGGCCATGTTTCCAGAACACAGAAATTGAAACATATGCAGAGATGTAAGTGCATATGATCACAGTCGTGTTAAGCTGCAAAATTCTGAAAATGATTATATTTATGGCAGATTAGTTGACATAGAAGAGGTGCGAAGGACTTACATCTCCACATAGGGTTCACTTCCTAATACAGGATCCACTTCTGGCTCATGGTTTGGTAGCACTAAAGCAGTTGTCATGCTAAACTGAGTTGTGCAAAGGAATTGGTGAAAGGTGCACGGTACTGGCCAAAAAAAGACAACCGAAAGACCGAGTTTCCATGGTGCGGTAGTAGGGAGACCCTGGGCTTTCCTCATCCCCCAAACATAGCTATATTGAGGTCAGATCCCATGGAATACCCGGGAAATATATCTGTGGAGCAGCAGAAGGATCTCCACAGTTGGAGGGAGACAGTGTGGCAGATGCAAGGTGTGTGGATGTGCATTGGAGGAGAGAAAAACAGTGGTGCCGTGGAGGGAAGGAAGCCTTTCTGTGGAGAGACAAAAGAGTTGAGAAAGTGGGGCGCCAAGTTTGCACAAGAGGAAAATCTCTCTGGGCCATAGAATGGGGAGCAAGAAGTACCGAGTGTCTGCAGGGTTTTTTTGTGTGTGTGTTGTTTTGTTTTTGTTTGTTTGTTGTTTGTTGTTTTTTTCACACAGCATTTGGAGCTCAAACTCTGAGGTTTTGGAGCATGACTTTCTCTGGAGGGGATTGTGGCATGTGCTTCTGGGGAGGAGGGAGCCAGCCCTGGAGTGTAGAAATCAAGAAATCTAGAAATCTCCGGGGTGCACTGGGAGAGAACAGTCCCCTTCCTGGAGTGCTTTTAGAAGAGGGGTTATTGCCTCCCCAGGGACAAAAGACCCCGCAGGCGCCAGCCAAAGGACTTTCATTAGCACCCAGAGGGAATACAACCTTTGCTGCTTTCAGCAGTGCTACACCATAGTTTCTGCACACTGTGCAGGCGTGGGGACAGCGTGGAGAGGCTCTACTCTGGAGGAGGGGAGTGGATCCACACCATGCCAAGTTCTTTAAGACTTCAGGTTTTGAATTCCAGCTGTGGGCCCAAGAAAAAAATGCAGGAGAGTTGTGGTCTGTGAGGGCTGCCTGAACAGCTGGGGGGGGGGGGGGTGTCAAGATCCCTGGTCCTGGGAGGAGAGATTGGGGTGGTGCCATTTCCCCCCCCATATCAGCATGGCGGAACTTCAGAGAGCGACACGGAGGCCCCCAGTGCAGGCAGGAACCCCCAGTGCAGGGGGGATCTGCTTACACCAAACCCTGCCCCCCACCCCGTGCCTGGCAACTGCTTAGTTACTGGGGCAAGACTGCTCTGAGCGGAGGCAGCAACACAGCGGATCTCTCCTCCAGACCAGCACAGCCAGCACCGCGCATGCCCCAACTGTGCAGAAAATCAAGTGTCTCAAAATGATACCCGCACTTCTGGTGGAAATAGGACCAGGCTTACTTTTTATTCTTTTTTTTTTTTTTTTTTTCCTTTGGAATCAGGCAAATAGTTTTTCTTTCTTTCTTTCTTTCTTTCTTTCTTTCTTTCTTTTTAAAATTTTTAATGTTTATTTATTTTTGACAGAGAGAGAGAGAGAGAGACAGAGCATGAGCAGGGGAGGGGCAGAAAGAGAGGGAGACACAGAATCTGAAGCAGGCTCCAGGCTCTAAGCTGTCAGCACAGGGCCGATGCGGGGCTCGAACTCACAATCCGCGAGATCATGAGCTGAGCCGAAGTCCGACGTTCAACTGACTGAGCCTCCGAGGCACCCCAGGCAAATAGTTTCTTGTTTGGTTTTTTCATTTCCTTTTCTCTCTCTCTCTCTCTCTCTCTCCCTCTCTCTCTCTCTCTCTTTTGATCGGCTTTTTTATTCTTTTCTTTTTCTTTCTTTTTTCTCTTCTCCTTTTCCTTCCGCTTCCCCTCCCTCCCTCCTCCTCCTCCTTCTTCTCCTCCTACTTCTTTTCCCTTTCTTTTTCTTTGGAATCAGCTTTATAGTTTTTTGATTCTTTGCTTGGTATTTTTTGTTCTCTTTCCTTTTCTTTCTTGTTTTTGGGCGTCAGGCTCCCTCCCCCCGCTTTTTTCCAGGCTTACTTCGACAAACAAATCAAAACACACCTATTAAAGGTCCAAACACTCTCCACTGCAAGCAAGGAAGAGCTCTGCAGAAGACTGACCAGTGGGATAGAGCAGCCAAAACACAACAGCAGAGTGCACACAGCATACTCCAGAAACACTTCCTGAAGTGCCAGGCCCTGGACAGTGTATGACCTCTTTTAAAAAAAATTTTTTTAACGTTTATTTATTTTTGAGACAGAGAGAGACAGAGCATGAACAGGGGAGGAGCAGAGAGAGAGGGAGACACAGAATCCGAAACAGGCTCCAGGCTCTGAGCTGTCAGCACAGAGCCCCCCGTGGGGCTCGAACTCACGGACTGTGAGATCATGACCTGAGCCCAAGTCGGACGCTTAACCGACCAAGCCACCCAGGCGCCCCTATGACCCCTTTTTAATGTAGCATTACTTTCAGGTGCAGGAAGCATCAAGAGTTTTTAAAACACGCAAGAGACAGAAACTTAGCCAAAACGGCAAGATGGAGGTATTGTCCCCGAAAGACAACCGAGAGATGTTGTTTAAAGAAACAGGCTTCAGTGTGAAGTTCTAGTCAGAAGATGTGAAGTCCTGTTATGCAGTATAGCTACTGCAACTGGAAATTATCAATAGCGGTGAAACCAGAGCAATACCTCATTGTCATTATACTACCTGGCCAGATTTTGGAGTCCCTTAATCACCAGCCTCATCTCTCAATTTCATATTTAAAGTGAGAGAATGTGGTTCCTTGAATCCTGAACACGAGCCTGCAGTAATCCACTATGGTGCAGGCGCTGGGCAGTCAGGCACCTTTTCTCTGGTAGATGCTTGTCTTGTTCTGATGGAAAAAGGAGATGATGTTACCAGAAATAATTGTCACTAAATGTGAGAAAATATTCAGTGGGACTTATTCAGCCAACAGATCAACTCAGATTTCCATATGTGACTACCATAGAAGGAGCAAAATTTATAAAGGGAGATTCAAATGTACAGAAACGGTAGAAAGAACTTTCTAAGGAAGACATGTCCTGCTTTTGATCATTCACTGACCAACATAATGACTGAAAAATACAGAGGGAATAGGATAGGCCTAGAAGAAAAACCGACAGGTAACAGGTATACAGGACTAAACTCTAAAATGCAGGATACTACAGAGGAGAACAGCGCAAGTGTTCCGCAGAAACACAGTCAAGAGGACCAAAAAACTAACATGGTTCCGAAGGTGCAGCAGATGAAACAGAGGCTAATGAGACCGAATGTAAAGGAGAAATTTTTCCCAACTTTAAAAAGAAAAACAAAGAAACAGAAGTTTTCCCTAAAAATATATTTGAAGGAAAATTCTCCTTACTTGGAGAAAATTCTCCTTATTCTACTTACTTGGACATGGTCAGGCCAAGACGGATAGACAGTTAAATGGTCGTTACTTGAGTATATTCTGCAGCTATGAATTTTGAACGATTGATGTGCAAAGACCAGAAACAGACTCCAGAACCTACCTGTAGATTGCCTCCCATTTGCCCGTTTTCAAAGTAAACTTTACATCCAGGGAATGAAGAACACCACCAGCAGAAGACTTTGCAGAGCCCTCTAAGTGGATGGATGTACTGGTAAGTTTTTTAATGTGTGTATGAAATGTAGAAAGATGTAAAAGAAATAAATCAGGAGAGACTACTTTGTACTGTATTGCCATTCCTACTGTATTTTTATACTTTTGGGGGGCATTAAGTACTTTTATTAAACAGAAAAAACATTTTTGAGCCTCTAGTCATTTCAATGCAATGTACTTTTGTAATCACATAAGAACTTCAGCCTTGGGGCACCTGGTGGCTCAGCTGGTTAAATGTCTAACTCTTGATTTCAGCTCAGGTCATGATATCATATTTTGTGGGTTTGAGCCCCATGTCGGGCTCTGCCCTGGCAGCGTGGAGCCTACTTGGGAGTTTCTCTCTTTCCCTCTCTTTCTGCCCCTCCCCCACTCACGTTCCCTCTCTCTCTCAAAATAAATGAATGAACTTAAAAAAATAAAAAGAACTTCAGCCTCAAGTATGTTTGAGGAAGAAGAGCTTCTGTTTCCTCAGAGATCTTAAAATGAAATTTTTAATGAATCGATTTTTAAAAAATCACATGGGGTTGCCAGCACATTTCAGTAGGGAAAGAATGCTCTTTTCAACAAATAATGCTGGGGACATCGAATATCCACATACCGAAGAATGAAGTTGGACCCCCTACTTTACACCACTGCAGAAATTGATACAAAATCGACCAAAGACCCAAATGTAAGAGGGAAAATGATAAAAAACTATGACACAGACATAGAGGATGAGCTTCATGATATTGGATTTAGTATTAATTTTTTGGACATCACTCAAAAGCACAGACAACCAAAGAAAAAGTAGAGAAGTTGTACTTCATCAAAATTAAAAACTTTTGTGCATTCAGGGACACTACCAACTTGATGAAAAAGGGAATTCACAGAATTTGAGACTATCCTTGCAAATGATAGCAGACTGGAGCCCTGTCCAATGCTGATAGAAGTACCAAAGGGTGCATCCACTGTGGAACACAGGAAAAAAAAAATGAAACACAGAGTTATCCGATCCAGGAAAGCTACTTCTGGATTTATACCCCAAAGAATTCAACACATGAACTCAAATGTTTGTACCACAACATTGACAGCATGTTATTCAAAATAGCCGGATGTGGAAATAACCCCTGTGTCCACACAGCAATGACTAGAGAAACTAAACAGGGCACATTCACATAATGGAATATTACTCACCTCGAAAATAAAAGAAATGTAGACACATGTGACAACATGGATGAACGCTGAAGATATTGTGTTAAGTGAAAAACTCAGGCAAGGACAAATAGTACAAGATTCCACTTAAGTGTGAGGTACATGTGTCAAGTTCATAGAGATGGAAAATGCCATGGGGGTGCCAGGGACTGGTGAATGGAGAGTTATTGTTTAACTGGTACACTTTCGGTTTGGTGAGATAAAAAAGATCTAAAGATGGATGGTGGGGACGGTTGCACAGCAATGTGAGTGTACATGATGCCATCGAAATGTACACTTGAAAATAATTAAAATGGATATTTTAATGTTATGTACATATTACCCCAGTAAAAAAATATGTATGATTACACTTCTAAAAGGTTTGTTAATTTAATCTTCAACAGAAATTAGATTCCTAATCCACATAAACTATGACTCCATTCTTATCAGAAGAATTCAAAATTTGCACAGAGAAAAAAGTGATGTGGGAAGGGATAGGAGGTCATGATGATTCTTTTTCTTATGGGTATTTTATATAATAAATCCATCTTTTAAGTAATAAAAAAGGACAAACATGTATGTTTCTGGTTTTGTTCCTTAAATTCTTAATTATATAAATTAATATTTAATGTATATGTTTTCCCTCCATCTAAAACGTTTTCACAGATTGTCATTTAAATCTTGACATTAATCAAAATGTGTCCACATAGTACTATATCAACGATGGGTAGAACTGTTTTTGTGTGATTGTAAAAATTCATATCTAATAAATAAAGCCTTGCTATCTAAAAAAAAAAAAAAAGAATTTTGAATGTAATTAATGCCACTGAGTATATGCTTGCAAATATTACAAGGATAAATGTTATGTATATTTCTTCACAATAAAATTGTAAAAAATAAATAAATCCTGACATTAATTGTAAATTAGAGTAAAAATCATTGAAGTCGAAGTCATTAAAGCAAAGTTCTTAAATTAAATCTTTAAAAAAATACATTGGATTCTGAGGAACATAACACAGAGAGTTGGGAGGAAAAAGCAGTTTCTACATCCGGCCTTTCCTCCTTTTATTAAGCAGATTTTTCTGTAAATAACTTGTTTCTGTCGGTTTTGAGAAAGGCTTGAGAGGGAAGAATCCGTGACTGGGCGAGGCAGGACAGAAGCATAACAAAATGCCACGCCTTTCTTGGACACCCCTTCTGCCCAGCCACTTTCCTTCCGAAGATTAGGTCTTGCCCCTGGCGTCCTGTATTTTGGGGACTTCCACTCCACTCCAGATTCTTCCATAACCCAGAGGCATTCGTCCTGAGACATTGATAACATCTCCCCCTGGTGGGCGCTGCATTCCTCTCCCTGCCCCACCTTCGCGTGGAATAAACAGAAACCACTAGACTAGATTATCCTGTTCTCAGCCTTCCTAGAGATCTTCATTCCAAACTCTAGGACTAAAGGACACGCAGAGTGACGCTGAAAACCCACTTGGGACTTCTTGCAAGCTTCTTTTCGGTGAACCACCGGCAGATGCCATGAATTCGGGGTAACTAGTAAATCCGGTCCCCAGGGAGGCTCTGGACCCTCTGTTCCACCGCCTCAGCGCTGTCCTTGGTCCCCCAGCTAGACTCCCCTGCGTGCCCTGAGGCAGGCTCAGGCTGCTCTGGGACCAGGTGGAATCCTGTATGTTGGTCCTTTGATCTGAATTCCAGGGCACAGAGGCCCCGCCTACAGGCCAGCTCAGCCAATCGTGGCGAAGGAATGTGGTGGAGGCGGGGCCAGCAGGGTAGAATTCCGGGCGTTAAATGGGAGGTTTAGGACCCACCATCAGGCTGTGAGACCCTCGGATCTGCGCCTGTGATTGTGCCTGTCCAGTTGCAGCTGCCACAGGTGATCTTCCCACGCCGGGCCTGAGCAGAGGGGCCACTCTGGGAACCAGCATGGCGGCCAGCCTTGGGGGTCGGGGGTTCGGGGGCTCCCAGGAGGCACTGTCCCCTGGACTGGCACCACCAGACGCGGTAGCCTGATCCCCACAGGACTGGCCGCGGGGCCCACCCCTCCCTGCGTCAAGATCCAAGTACCCTGAAAGCTGCGGGAAGGTGACAGGTGGGGAGGAGGGCAGCAGGCCCCCAGAACATCCCAAACCCTCAGCCTTCCTCCACAGCCCTCTGTAAGACACTTGGGAGGATAAATGCAGTTCCACTTTAGAGGCTCTAACATCTCAGAAGAAAAGAGTATGGCTTTTTAGATGGTTTGGTCTAATAGGAAACTCATCTCTTTTCTCTGCCTAGGTTTTTGAAACATGCATCCTTCACTCTTCCTGGCCGCCCTTTGCCTGGGAATAGCTTCAGCTGCTCCACAAGTCGATCCAAATTTAGATGCACAATGGTTCCAGTGGAAAGCGGCACATGGGAAAATATATAATGTGGTTGGTAACATCTAACCTGTCCAGGGGGACCAACAGAGGACAATCTGTGCTGGTGGCAGTTCGTAGCAGAAAGTAGCTTCTTGAGGCCGCTCTTACGAAGGCAGTAAGCAGGGCCCCTGACTGCGCACAACGTGGGCATATGTCTTGCTGTGTGGTTGCTGGAGAACAGCTCCCAGGAGCATCAGGCCATCCCTGGCTGTGGTTTCTCCCCCTTTCTGTCAGCACATTTACTTGGCACAGGTGAACTGATTTTAAAAAGACATAAAGAGGGGGCGCCTGGGTGGCGCAGTCGGTTAAGCGTCCGACTTCAGCCAGGTCACGATCTCACGGTCCGTGAGTTCGAGCCCCGCGTCAGGCTCCGGGCTGATGGCTCAGAGCCTGGAGCCTGTTTCCGATTCTGTGTCTCCCTCTCTCTCTGCCCCTCCCCCGTTCATGCTCTGTCTCTCTCTGTCCCAAAAATAAAATAAAACGTTGAAAAATAAATAAATAAAAAGACATAAAGATGGTAAGTTATATGTTTGCCTTTAGGATGAAGAAGGATGGAGGAGAGCAGTGTGGGAGACGAATCTGAAGATGATTGAACAGCACAATCGGGAATACAATCAAGGGAAACACAGCTTCACAATGGCAATGAATGGCTTTGGTGACATGGTGAGTGTGGCATGGATTGCTGAACGTTTTGTTCTTTCTCTTTTCAGTACTTTGCCAAAAAAATCTCATGCTTGTCAACATTGTTCTTTCTTTTCCTAGAAGACCAATGACGAATTCAGGCACACAATGAATGGTCTTAAAATCCAGAAGGGCAAGAATGGAAAAGTGTTTCAAATACCTTCGTTTGTTGGTATCTCTGTACCTGTGGACAGGAGAGAGATGGCCGATGTAAGTCCTATGAAGAATTGGGGGTAACAACTGATCAGGTCACTCTTCAACAGTGAAGCCAGAAAGAAAGTGGCCCCTGCTATGGCACACTGTGGTGCAGCATGCAGTTTGCTGTTTTAAAAGAGTTCTCAGATCAATGGGCTGTTGTCAAAGTCTTGCTATTTGGTTTGTAGACTGAGAGCTTTAGAGGGTCAGCATGGTTCTTCCTGGGCTTTTAGTGCAACGGGAGCCCTTGCAGGACAGAAGTTCCAGAAAATTGGCAAACATGTTGCAATGAGTGAGCCATGAAACAGGCATTTTACAAATAGATGATGTGGCACCACTTTTGTAAAAGTAAAAAAAAAAAAAACAAAGCACATAATTAAGTACATGCATAGATAAAGAAAAAGGATAATTAATAGTTTCTTGGAGGGGTGCGGATAGAATAAAAGAAAGGGATCCTTACTTTATCTTTGCTGCTTGACTCTTAAAACTATGAGAATGTGTTCACATGTAAGTTGTGTACATCATTTATTAATTCAGTTGGGCAGCAGATTTTATGATGTGCCTACCCTGTGCCAGGTCCTGTCCGAGTGCTAAGGACGGAGAGGTGAACAAAACAAAGATTCATGATCTGATTCACGATAGATTCAGTGCTGCTGTGTGGAGAGACACAATAGCAGCCTGAACAAACATATTGGAACACTATGTCAGGTGGCGGCCATGCTATGGGAAAAACAAATAGGGGAACGGGAGAGCAGTACCAGGACAGGTTGTGTTAATTTTAATTCTGGGAAAAGACACACTTCTTGGAGAGGGTAACATTGCAGCCAAGGTCAGACGGAAGGGTGAAGCCTTGTATACATCTTGACAGGGAAGCAACAGAAAATACATAAAAAGGGCATTTAAACTAAAAGAATGTTTCTAAACATTAAAAAATACTATATACAAGATATCAAGCATCCTTTTCTAGGATCTCACTCTCGCCACCTCTAGGAATGGTCTGACTCACACCGGAGAGGTGGGCAGGAAAAGATAAGGGGGGCTGCCCCCCTCTCTGGTGAATGGCTGGCCCCACCTGAGACTGTTTTCTGGCCTGTTCCCCAACAAAAGAGCTTCTCAAGCACAAGAGGGCTTTTTGTTTGCAAATGCAGCTCATGTCCCTGGAAGCTTCATTTGTCCTGCAAGTTAGGTTGACACCCAGGGCAGTGTGATGATCATGTGACAAAGGATCCCAGACTTCCTGGGACAATGTGGATGGTGGTCCAGGAAGTACAGGCCAGGATTACCCTCCTGCACTTGAGTGACCAAAGGAGAGCCAAGCTGCCCCAGGAGACCTGACTCTGGGGGCCAGCCCTGTGGCAAGAGGACTTGTCAGAAGTCAGGATGTCAGTGACAAAAGGCCATCAGTATCCCCAGTATGAGGAGGGGTCTGGTGCCACAACCAAGACCTCCATGGTCTCCCGGGTCTCCCCCCATCTCTTTCTCATGCTCTTTTCTCTCTCACAGGGAAAAACAGGGGACACTTGATGTCATCGAGTGAAAGTGGCACTGAAGAGTAAAGATCATGTGAATAATCACAAGTTAAATAAAAAGAGAAGGAAGCAAAACATGTTTGGAGTGCATGTTTGTGTGTGAGGGAATGCTTCTCTGTCAGGTGTCCCTTGTCTCTGGTGTGGGACCCTGGCTGGGGCCTCACTGACATGGCAGAGGACTGGCAAGGGAGGGAAATGGTAGCAAACCTTCTGGAGTTCCCTTTTCTGCTTGGCAAATCCTTAAATCCACTGCTCTGGTGACACCTCTGGTAAGCCATGTGGGTTTCTTAAACTTCTCTTACCTTGGCCTGCTGATTTCCCTGGGAGCCCAGCATCCTGTTGAGCTTGTGGACTCCTGAGATCTAGATGGACACTGTGGGGGTATAACACAACCTTGCGGCCCTGATGGGTGGCCGAGAACCACTGTGACTGTGGGGATATAACATGGTCTTGCGTCCCCGATGGGTGGCTGAGAACCACTGTGAGCTGACAGGTGTCTTACTCTTCCCACCTGGATGTTCAGCGAGTCTACTTGTCCAGGCTGACCTTGACTGTATGAGTCCAGTTGTGTTCCTGGGTTGCTGATAAGAGCACAAGGCTCCCTGTGTAGACCAGGTATGGTCTTTTCCTGGAGCTGATGAAACAAATGACCACAAACCCAGTGGCTTAAAGTAAAGGAAATGTGTTTTCTCACAGTCTGGAGGCCAGAATCCAAACCAAAGTGTCTGCAGGGCTATAGACCCTCTGAGAGCTTCAGGGGGTATCTTTGCCCCTTCAGCTCTGACAGTAAGTTTATTGTTAGGTTTCAGACAAGACTTTTAAAATTGAAATTTGTTTTCAGTGTTATTTCATGGCAATTGGCTTCTTTTCAATGTGCTTCTATGTATGATGGCCTCTGAGACTTTTCACAAGTTTAAATAAATATAAATGTCTTGGAAAAATGCAAGAACTTCTAACTTCTGCTTAATCGTTTAGACATCGGGGAGGTCTCCATGCATTCAGCAGTGGCCATTGCTAGGTTGTCCTTGTGAACAGACGTCCACGTTGCTGAGCCCGTGACTAACCTCCATCCCTGCCACCGTGGCCACTTTGTCCATGGGCCCATTGGGTGATGGCAGTGGTGTCTGTGTAAACAGGCTGACGCTATTCACAGAATGGGTCACCCTACTCACTTGTCCTCTTCTGCTGAGCTCACCCCTTGGTGACATTCTCTCGGGACACAAATATCTTCACATTTCACCCATTTAGAGATGTTTATCCAATACTTCCCCCAAAATTTCCTTGGAGCCTATTACCCAATCATTGTCCTAAGTCCCTGGTCATCTTGCCAAACCATTGGCCAAGCTCACGAATCAGAATATGATCTCATGTCTGGCCATTTCTCCTTCTAAGCCAAGTTAACAGCTAAGTACACAGCTAGAAGTTCTGTCCCTGGTTAGGATCTCCATTTTTCACTGTCCTTCAGAGACGACCCAGAGGGACATCAGTGCCACACTCGTCCACTTTTAGGGGGCATCTGCCCATCGTGGAGGACCAACTGTAAGCCAGGCCCGAGTCTTCTCTTTTCTCTGTCGATAGACTGTATTTATTCCCTATCAGGTCATAGGAGCAGGTTGGGAAAGAGAAGTCCAGGGTGGGGGTGGGGTGTGGGCCCCTTCCTAAGGTAACTTACCTGTGCCTTCAGGGGTTACAGGGATTGGATAGTGCACATACACCACCTCCACCTGATGCTGGAGTGCTGCTGTGTGTATCCAACTTCATGGCTTTGTGCATCAGATGAGTTCCCTTCCTGATGCCATGTGTTTGCTGTTGTTGCTGGTAGCCTGCAAACCACTCTCTGAGTCCCAGGGAAACATAAGGATTTCCCTGTGGTGGCCCCTCCTGTGACCGAGCACCCAGGAGCAGATGTGGGAGTGTCAACAAGGCAAGTGGGCCCCCTTGAGAGCCAGCGTTACAACAGCCATCATTCAACCGTCCATGTGTGGCAGGTGCTGTGATTTTACAACATCCCAAAGATGGAGACGTTCCTGCAGGAAAGCGGGGCTCAGTGAGGCTACGCACATGCTCATCAGTGCAGCACCCAGAGTCAGTCCTGAAATAAGAATGTCCTGTGGGCTCCGGGCTTCAGTGCCAACTCCTCACCAGCTGTGGGGTGGGGGTCCATCCCCGTGCTGAGCTCACCTGCTGTGCGGTGAGCCCGATCTCCTTCCAGGGGTCCCCACGGCCTGCTCCCCTCAGCGGAGTCTCCTGGACTCCCTGTTCACTGAGATGCATGATTTGTTTGCCACAGTCATTCCCTCAGAAGGCTCTAGACTCAGCTTCCTGATGAAGCAGAAAGGGAGAGGTTGGCTGCCATGTATTTCTAACCACATTCGTGTCTTTTAAAAATAAATACATCCAAAGGGTGCCTGGGTGGCTCAGTCGGTTAAGCGTCTGACTTCAGCTCAGGTCATGATCTCACGGTCTGTGAGTTCGAGCCCCGCGTCGGGCTCTGTGCTGACAGCTCGGAGCCTGGAGCCTGCTTCGGATTCTGTGTCTCCCTCTCTCTCTGCCCCTCCCCTGCTCATGCTCTGTCTCTCTCTGTCTCAAAAATAAATAAAAACATTAAAAAAATTTTTTTAATAAAATAAATATATTCTCAAATAAGTAACTGCCTGGAGTTGGGGACACCCGGTCCTGGAATCTGGTTCTTGAAAGTGGTTGAGGCGTCACAGGAGCTACCCTGGAGAATATGTCAGCAAGGACTTGTGGTAGGAGGAGCAGGTGATACCTACAGAGAAGCCAAGACAGTAGATGTATTTGCAGTTATAAGTCCGGTCACCTGGAGGAGAGTGATCACACCAGGATCCGCGGATAAGGGAAAGGAAGAGGGCAATCTCTACATAGGAGCATCGTGTCACCAATTTCCTTTCCATGTCATTTCTTCTTGATGTTCCCAGTCTTTCTCACCAGGGTGCAGTGGGCATTTTGGGGTGAGTGGGACTTCCTGTCGTTGTAAGACATGAGGACCCCAAGCAGCTCCAGTTATAGTCTCCCCCCATTCATTGAACTCAAAAACTGATTTTACACATCTCCTTACCCTCTGTAGGACCCCCTCCCCTGGATCCTAAACATATTCATGGGGAGAAGTTTGTATCTGCACAGCGGGTGTATGTGTGTGTGTGGGGGGGGGGTGGCCTTAAATTGCCTGACCATTCCATAGGTTTCCCAGTGGGCCAAATTAGCAACAGAAACACCCCATTGTTTTCGCCTCTAATCACGTAGAAGAGCCAGGATTGTATCTTGTAAAAACATGGTTAAAGAAGCCATGGGCTTCCTGTTCCAGAAATACAACCTAAGTCATATTGTTGACCTGCAGGGGGCAGCAGAGGACTGGCCAGAGCACAGCGAGAGGCTACTTGGGTCCTGAGACAGCTCAGGGGGGCTGACCCTGGAGAGATGAGACCTTGCAGCCAGTGCATCTGGGCAGGGTGGGGCTGGGGGTGGGGGTGGCCAGGCCAGAGCTTGTGGGGAAAGGAAGAACCTGGGACAGGCCTGAGCTGGGCGAGGTGTGCTGTGACCCAGTTCACCACGAAGTGATTGGGGGGCAGCCGTGTGCTGGAGCCTCTGGTGCCCCCCCGCAGAGCCCACCACACGTGTCTCTTCCCACCTGCGGGTTCAGTGCCCTCACACTGGGGGCTTGGAATCAGCTCTGGTGGCAGTATTTACATCCCAGGAAGCAGCCTGTGCTGCAAATCAAGGCTTGTTTGCCCCCAGCGAGCTGGCGAAGCAGCCCACCGCTGCTCTGGGGGCTCAGGAGCCCC
Source organism: Herpailurus yagouaroundi (assembly GCF_014898765.1). Taxonomy (NCBI): domain Eukaryota; kingdom Metazoa; phylum Chordata; class Mammalia; order Carnivora; family Felidae; genus Herpailurus; species Herpailurus yagouaroundi. The sequence continues at coordinate 64,483 of NW_024421249.1, forward strand.
ACAGCCACACCTTGGGTTGTGGGAACCACCTTCTTACAAAAGGAGCGGCCCCTCTGACTCTGCCCTGTGGCCCCCCTCCCAACCGCCCCACCCCCCACCCCCCAGTGAATAGGCGAATGCAGCTGCCCAGACCTGCCCAGAAGTGTGCTGTTGCTTAGTCAGACCAATTCTGCCTCCCAGGAAGACGAGGGGTGCTTATTAGGATGTTGGGGAGGGGGTACAGGTAGATGTCACGTGTGCATCTAGTTTTACTATCACTGCACGTGTCCTTCCGATCTGATTTTAACATCCTAGTTTGAGGGAGGAGGATGAGGATTTGGCTAATTTTTATTTTGTGTGATTGTCCCTCTAATTAAATATTCCATAAACTGATATTAAAAGTAGTTACTTTTCCTAATCTGAAGATGAAGATAGTAAAGAAAGGTGCCCAGGAATATTTTGGAAAGTGAGATACAGTTGGGAGTTTCCCCAAATTTAAAATTCAGCACAAATAAGCTGCATTTGCATAATTAAGACTTGCTGCTCCTTTAGGGCTGAGTCTAACTGCATCCCACCACTTGTGGAAAGCGACGAGCCCTCCCCACGCTCTTATCTGCCTTTCCCAGATACTGATTGTCTTTCCTGCCAATCTGTTGACGTTCAGTCGTCTTTGCTGATGAGAAAGTGGAGCTAAATTCCTAAAAGGTGCAGAAAGAAAAGAAACTAGTAACCAGGATTCACCACGGCTTCTAAGAGCAATGCAGTTACCAAACAATATTCACTTAAAAGATATTCACAGGGTCTAGATATGCCAAGACCTGTTCTAGGCACAGGAGAGACCACAGTGAACAAAAGAGGCAAGATTGCTTATAAACAAATAAGAAAAATGCCAGATGGGGTAAGTCAGGGGTTGGCAAACAATGGATTAGGAGCTAAAGCTAGCCCACCACCTTTTTTTGTGAATAAACTTTTATTGGAACATAATCACCCCTTGACCTCCTACTGTCTATGCGTGGTGTGGTATACGTGGCAGTCACAAGAGACCACCGGTCACTTTACAAAAGGTTTGCTGCACCTGCTGTAAGTGCAGGGATTCAAACAGTGGCAGCTGGTGGAAGGCAGAGGGAATAGTGAGTGCAAAGGGCCTGGGGCAGTAGAGAGTTAGGTTTCCCAGGAAACAGATCAAAAGGAGGGTTGATGGGGCCTGGCACCAGGGCTTGAGCATGGTGGTTTGGGGGAGAATGGTGCCTGAGGGATCTGATCACAGACTTGGCTGCTTGGCCAGGTCAGGAGACTGGATTTGGTCCATGGGTGTCCTGCAGGTGGGAGCAAGATCTGACTCTGGTTTTAGGAAGCCCCTTCCCACCCCAGGCTGCCCAGCCAGAGAGACCAGGTAGAAGGTGATCTTGGTGGCCAGGTGAGATATGATGGCACTTGGATGGGGTTTTCCAGGCTCACTTACTTTGTGAGCCGTGGGCAGGAGTGCAGATGGAGGCGCCCGTCCCTGGGTAAATATTTAAAGTATAAGGTTAGAGTGAGCAAACAGGAAAATAGCACATGTCCTGCCTCCCACTTACACAAATACACCTTCTGACCACCTGGAAGGCAGGACTGGTTTAGAATTTTGATCCTTGGATTCCCTGCTGCTTTCCCCTCCTCTTCATAAGACAGGCAGCCTCATCTGCTAGAGGCCCACAGCCATGGACACCCCAGGCCTCACCTCTGCACTAACCACAACTACCTGCCTGGGGAGGGCAGGGGGGACACACAAGAGGACATTCCCATTCCCAAGCAGAAGCCAGAATCTAGGAAGCACCATAGTCCCAGCTCCTCACTCTCTGGGTTTACTGCAGGAATGTCTGAAAAGGCAGGGCTTTGTGGCCACCAGGGCGCAGGTGGTCTTGGGGCTCCTGGTAGGTAGAGACCACAGAGGGGACTTGTGAGCTCCCTCCAAAGAAATCGGTGTTCTCCCACCTTCAGAGCTGTGGGGCGGGGGGAGGGAGGGCAAACTCACTGTCTTCCTCAGGCCCTCTCTGCGTCAGAACCACAGTCAGCCTTGGAGAGCACGCCTATCTGGTGATGGCAGCTGCCTTCCCCGGGACACTGCTCTGGGCCCCACCAGGCCCTGTGCTGCCACCCAGCGGTAACAAGAGAAAACGCGCCACCCACCTGCAGTCCCGGAGAGACTTCAGAACCTTCTGCTGTACTTACTTATACATCCAAATTGGTTGCGTTGGGATGTGGGGGGATAGTTGACAGAGATTAACATGCTCATTTCAAAATTTCTCTGAATACAGGAGTACAATGGAAGTTTGGAGAAGAAGTATGAACCAACATGAATTTACAAATAGAATGATTATAATATTGCTAACACATATCTCAAATACGTACTGAGCACTAGCTGTGTGCCAGGAGCCCGGGACCATATGGTACGTGTGACACCTAATTTAAACCACACTACAGCCTTAAGGGGTATCTTCATCACCCTTTTACTGAAGCCGTAGGGGTCCAGTCGGCTGCCTGACGTCACACAGCTGGCGTTTCATGATGTGTCTGGCTCCCGAGCCAGGGCTTATTGAAGAGTCTTAACTCTGTCTGAGTAAGAGCATTCTCATGCACATATTTTCCATTTTCCACTGTGATTTTGATCAATTTGGGCATGTAAGATAGGTTACAGCTTCTCTGAAGCCAATTGTTTTCCCCATGTGATGATTAGGTTCAGCAAGTTCGGTTTTGCAGGCAGTTTTTGGTGTCACCGCTGGAGGGAGTCAGCTCTCTTCTGCTGTGGGTCAGGGTCACTCCAGTCTCAAGCACTAAGGGAGGGAAAGTGGTGGAATGAGATGGTGTGTGTGTGTGTGTGTGTGTGTGTGTGCGCGATAGAATGAGAGAAAAGACAGAGACAGACAGAGACAGACAGGGAGACATTTGGAGAGGGGAGAGAGAGACAGAGAATGAGAGAACGAGACAGAGAGAGATCTATTCAGATCTGTGTTCTGGAATTTTTACAAGTCCTCATTGGGTATGAAGATTATGCCCCAGGAGCCCAGGAGCTACACTGAACCAGCCACATGTCAAGTGATATGTGGGTTACATGGAAGGGATATATTCTATTTTCTGCTCAACCCTTACCCCACAGAAGTAATGTCTCCATTCATCTTCCACATCTAGGAAACTGGAAGTGGCGTCTTAATAAAATGTGGCCCAGGGTGGCGGGATTATCCACAAGGGTCACTGTGTGTGGCAGCATCCTTCAGCCACTGTTTAGGGAGACTTGGGACTTGGGGCCTGGTGACAGAAGGTTCTGTCAGGAGGATGTGCCCTTTGGACCCAGGAGCCACCCCAGCTGCAATCAGCACAGAGATGCAGCGGGTCTCCCGGGGAGGCTGCTGACCTGGTCCAGGTGCCACACACATGTCATCTCACTGGATTTTCCCGACTTGGTGAGCTTGTGTGATAAACCCCCTTCAGGGAGAAGTAACCCGGGGCTCAGAGACATAAGGTGCCTGTGACGAAGGCAGAGGCTGAAACCCAGGGTCTGGCAGTGCTGTGCACATGGGTGAGGGAGGGAGGAGGAAAACTGGATTTGCTGCCACCATTCACACTTGAAGAGATGTCACTGGACAAGTTGGGTATTTGGGCCTCTTGTGGACAAGCTCTGGCCACACTGGATTCACATTTCTGCCCGAGGCTGCTTAGCGGGGAGCAGGGAGGTGGTGCCCCAGACAGAGGGGCTCAGTCTCTGCATTTCACCACCTCTCCCTGAGTCTGATCGACCAGGAGAGAGAGCTCAGAAGCAGGCTGCCCCCACCCCCATGTGTGAAATTGTGTCCTGTGACAGAAATGACATTTCGGGGATGCATTGGAGTGTGTGACCCTGGGCTAGGGTCACCCCTAGTCTATCTCAGAGTTGGAATTGAGCCCCAGACCTGAGGCCCAGAGCCAGGCAGTCTCCCGGAGGCCCAGGCAAGGCTGGAGGGAGGAAACCCCACAGGGGATGGTGTTACTTAACGCCTGGGTGGCCGGTGGGCTCTGCTGGGTGGGGAGGGTCTCCTTCCAAACAGTCCCTGGAAGTGACAAGACGTATCAGCAGTTAAATGTAGACCTGCCTGAGGCCGGGGAAGAGCCAGGAGCTGTGTCTGCAGGCTCTGTAGCAGGTCTCCTCCTTCCCATGAGGGGCAAGCATGCCCTGGGCTGAGGGGGCCCAGCTGGAGGCACAGCATGTGGAGCCTGGACCCCTCCCAGTCCTTGAGCTGCCGGCTCACCAGTCACTTCTTGACCCTCACGAAACAGTATTAAGGGAGTCCTAAGAAAAGCAGACCATGCCACAAATCTGAGGTGCCATGAGGGCCTCCCAGGGGAGACTGTTCATGGATGGGGACAGGCTACGGGGGCGCAGCTGAGGCCTCCAGGGAAGGAGGTCCGGTTCCAGACACAGAGCATTTTCACCGCATGGTGTCTCTCCAAGTGTCTGCAGGGCCATGTTCCCTCCCCCCATCCCAGGCCACAGCCCTGGACACCCATGACCCTTGCTGGAATGGTCTTTATCTTTTCCCAGGAGAGATGCCCACATGGGCACGTTTATGTCACTCAGAGAGCAGGCAGTTGGTTTGCCCCAGACCCCTGGCCTTTGCACTGTCATCTCCTGAAAATGCTGGAGGATAAGGGCTGCGCCAGCAGCCAGGATGCAGGGCCAGGTGGCATGTTTGGATCCTGGCTGCCTCTGTCTGCAGGTGCTCAGGGTCCGGGTTTCCTCCCCACACTGCCTGTCTGACTGCCACACACATACTTGTTCTGTGGCCAGCAGAGCATCACAGCTGTCATGTGTGGGGCGGCAGGAGGAAGGAGATTCCCAGAGCAGAGGGGGAGCGAGTGTCCAGGAGGAGCCCTGCAGGGTCTGTTGCCCGCTGTCCCCAGAGAGGAGCACATGAGAGCAAGTGTCTTCTGTCCAGGGTGCAAAGGTGGCTTCTTCATCAGGCCTGTCACTTTTCACCACTAGGGGTCAGCAGATAGCAAAAATTAATGTTTTCCCTCGGATTTCCACGTCTCTCTGTGAAATTACTATTTTTATAATACTGTATACAAACTCTGTCCTAAGGAGAACTCACTGAGGTGTAGGAATGCCTGCCTTTTACCAAATCCCCTCTGCTTTCCTTGGACAAGCCTAGCCTGCTACTGCGCAGAATCTATTTGCAGTCAATGTAACACCAAGTGGTACCACTTCATCTGCATCCGTCAGCGGCCAGGTGGGGACATTAATGGAAGGACAGTGTCCTGGGCAAAAGTCAGGGGCTCATTCTAGAGACGGTGAAGCATCCAAGTCCTGGAACAGAAGGAAGCCGTTACCTCCCTTCGGGCTGTAAAGACAAGAGGAAGAAATAGTGTTCCTGGGAAAGCTGGAGCCCGGGGGTGAAGCCGCTCGGGTGTCTAGAGTCACAGACACACAACTGGAATCAGAGAAGCAGCTGGGAGTGATGGGGTGGGGGAGGGGGGGAGACGCCTGGGCCTTCTCTCCCTGCAGCCTGTCCAGGGCCTCCCGTTGGTTGACCCCAACCAGAAGCCAAGTGGCCGGGGGGACCCCAGAGATGCAGCCCATGGGGTCCGTCTCTGGGGCCCAGAGCAGCTCAGGAAAGGGATGTGGGAGGTGCAGCAGCCAGAAAGAATCCAGGCAACATCCCTGAACCGCTGCCGCCCAGCACACGGGAGGGGTCCACACAGCCCAGCAGGGGGTGGGGGCGAGAGTGTCGTGGGAAGGGGCAAGGCATGGCGAGGTGGGAGGGGCGCACGCACACACGCTGCCCTGGGCGGGGTCTCACTGCCTCCTCTCCTCCTGCAGGCTCCGTGAGCATCAGCAACCTGTACCCGGGCTGCGAGCACGTGAGCGTCAGGAGCCGCAGCATGATGTTCGAGCCGGGTCTCACCAGGGGGACCCTAGAGGTGGTGGTGGCCCCGCCCCAGCACCCGCACTGCGCGGCCGATGACCAGTCCACCAAGGCCATCGACATCCAGAACGCCTATCTGAACGGTACAGTAGCCTGCCCACCCCACAGGCGAGCGTGCCCAGTGTCCCTTTGCCCGGACTGTAAGTCACCTCCCCAGGGGGCCTGTCCCACTGCATGTGTCACAGCCCCACGAAGGACAGAAGAAGAGCCACGCAAAGTGACCTTGCGATGACCCAGTGAAGTGTGGCTGGTCAATACCCCTAGTGAAACCAGACACCCTGCTGTCCTGGGCACCTAGCAAAGCCCCAGGCACATAGTAGGTGCTTAATAAATGACTGCTGAGTAAATCAATACATTTTCTAGGCAGAGCCAAACATCCACTTGGATGAGAAAATTTATAAAATACAATCCCATTAGCTGTTTGACAAATCCTAGTGTGCAAGTGTCTTTCTTTCTTCTCTCTTTTTCTTTCTTTCTCTTTCTTTCTTTCTTTCTTTCTTTCTTTCTTTCTTTCTTTCCTTCTTTCTTTCTTTCTTTCTTCCAGAGAGACCATGTGTGGGTTCATGTGAGAGAGTTGCTGTGCAAGTAGGGGAAGGGCAGAGAGAGAATCTCAGTCAGGCTCCAAGCCCCGTGTAGAGCCTGAGGTGGGGCTTGATGCTACCACTGTGAGATCATGACCTGGGCTGAAATCTATAGTTGGTTGCTTAACTGACTGACACTCCCAGGTGCCCAGGAAGAGTTATTCTTGAATACATCTACACTCAAGGCTGACGCTGATCCAGGCACAAAGCAATTTTTCCATCAGCAAAAGTTCAAGTGTGTTCTTTGCTGTCAATCGTTTCCAAAAGGCTGAAACTTTAAAAGTTACCAGGGAAGATTACTTTCTTCAGCAAACACTGTGTCTTCTGTGTCACACCCCCAAACCTTAGTGCTCCCGGGGCCCCCAGTTGGGCCCATGTCACTTGAACACCAGCCCCTGCCTTGTTGAGTCACAGTTTAGAGCAGGAATAAAGCAATTTCTTTGAGACTCAGAGGTGAGGACCGTATGAGCTGATTCAAGCATCTGGTAGAGTGGCACTGGGAGGCGCTCAGAAAATGGCAACCGGGAACATCTTCATGTAGACTCTGTTATTACCCTGAACCCCATGAAAAATAGGGGTGTGTTACCTAGAGCAGTGGCTGTCATCAGCGTGTGTTACCTAGAGCAGTGGCTGTCATCCCAGTGTGCACGCGAATCTTCTGTGGGGCTTGTGAAGACACAGATTGCAGCCCTGCCCCCAGAGCTGCTGATGCAGCAGGCCAGGGGGGTTCCCAGGTGATGCTGTTGCTGGTCTGGGAACCCCACTAGGAGAACCACTGGCCCAGTGAAGTGGAATTAAAGTCCATGTCCATGGGCACTTGGCAATCCTAAGCGCTGAGTATTCTCTGAGCTCCCCAAGCTGAGCTGGCGTGCGGCATAGGTAGAGAAGTGTGTCCTCAGCACCCCAAAAGCCCTATCCTGGCTCCTCCCCAGCCCCTTCCCTGCCCCAGTTCTGGCTCCCAGCGCTCCCCATGCTCGGAAGACCCAAGCTTGTGTTCCGGATCCCTTCACACCAAGGTCTCAGCTGCCAGACTTAGAGAGTCCTGTCCCCAGGAGTGCGTGTGCTCCTAGAGGAGGCCCCACAAGAGCCCTTGGATCTTCCCAAATGACTCTGACTGCTGAATTTCTGGCCCAATAAACACCGACAGGAAAATTAGGGAAAGGGAACCTGAATTCCTACAACATAAGTGATTGTGTATAGTCACCCCAAATGGTTGGGTGTCACCATATTTGTGGGAAGTGGCCATGTTGGGGGGGGGTCCCATGTGTCTGGATGGTCACTGGGAGGTTTCAGGTGCATCCCTCCCTGTGCCAACATCCTGAACGTCACCACCCTCTCTCCTGCTTCACCTATTTCTCTGCCACTACCTCCCTCCCTATCACACAATGACTTGTGTGTGAAACGTCTATTTACAGAGCAGACCACAGCCTGTTCTTTGGCCACTTGAGAAGCCAGTGTCCCTCCTCTCTGTGTCCTAGATCATCTCTCATCCTCCAGAACCTTGCTTCTTACTGATAATTTTACTAGAATTCTTAACTTTTCAGTGAAATTTTCTTAATTAATATGTTGATTGTACTTCTTATAAAAAAGTACATATTTATCCCAAATGTGTATTTCTTATAGTCTTTTCCTTGTCAGACCATGTCCTCATCTTATCCCTTTGATATTTGTAGGACAGACTCCCACGTGTGGAATCCCACTGTCTGACTGACAGACAACATGTGAGGCCTTTGCAGAAGAGGCTGTGTCTGAGACCATCCGGGGAACGCTTCCTCCCTGCCCCCTGCTGTCTGCTGATCACCGCCTGAGGTGCTCCCCCCTGAGTTG
>NW_024421250.1:0-2636 GCF_014898765.1 Herpailurus yagouaroundi
GGGTTTGGTCCAGGAGGGTTTAGCAGGTGGGCACAAGATCTGACTCTAGTTTTAAGAATTTCCCTTCCACTGCCCAGAGAGGCCAGGTAGAAGGTGATCTTGGAGGCCAGTGAGATATGAGGGCACTTGGATGGGGTTATCCAGGCTCAGATACTTTGTGAGCCGTGGGCAGGAGTGCAAAGGAGGCTCCCATCCCTGGGTAAATATGTAAAATACAAGGTTAGAGTGAACAAACAGGGAAATAGCTCATACTTTGACTCCCACTTACATAAATACACTATCTGACCACCTGGAAGGCAGGACTGGTTTAGAATTCTGATTCCTCAAGTTCCCTGCTGCTTCTTCCCTCACCCCCCCAACTCTCCAGCTCTTCACAAGCCTGGCATCCTCCCCTGCAAGAGGCCAACAGCCATGCACACCCCAGCCTCACCTCTGCATCCAGCCACACCTGCCTGCCTGGGGAAGGCAGTGGGGGAACACACAGGAGAATATTTCAAGGCAGGAGCCAGAATTTAGGAATAAAAACAATTTTCAACTTTTAACCTTTGTGGACCCTGCTTCTGGGCTCACAGAGAAGCTATACTGAGATTTACTAAGTCAAAGTGACTTAGCAAAACCTCAAAGCATAGGCTCTATTTCTGCCCTGAGCACACACCTGCCCCGAGCATATATCCTCTTTGCCAGCAAAATGACCAAAAAGAAGCATTCCGAACATGAAAATAAGAAAAAGAATAAAAATCCTGGTTCCCATAAGATTAAAATCATGAAGATTGGCATATGCTAAAAACATAAGATAAAGTCTGTAACTTTCTGGAATATCCTTCATCATGATAATCTGTAACTCTTTATGTAAATATATTTTATTATATGTATTTAACATATAAATATATATTATTTTTATATATTATATATATAACCATATATATATGACCCTACACTAAATGTTCCTTTCTGGGAGCATTCTCTTCTTTGAGAAGATTGTGTCTCCTAGCAGTTGTCCTATCTTGGACTCCAATAAAACTTGCTTTTTTTCCTTTAGAAATTCTAAAAGATTTGCTCATTTTGCGTAGACAACCATAGTCCCAGCTCCTCCCTTCCCAGGCGTTACTTCAGGAAGGTCTGACCAGACAGGGTTTTGTGACCACCAGGACACAGGTGGTCTTGGGGCTCCCGGGAGGTAGAGAGCACAGAGGGACTTGTGTGCTCCCTCCAAAAATCGGTGTTCTCCCACCTCAGAGCTAGACGGGAGCAACTCGCACTCACTTCTTCCTCAGACCCTCTCTGTATCAGAAACACAGCCAACCTTGGAGAGCACCCCTCTCGGGTGGATGGCAGCTGCCTTCCCTGGGGCACTGCTCTGGGCCTGCCACTTGCCTTTGCATCATCATTTGGTGGTGACAAGTGAAAATGCACCCATCAGCCAGGGGGGAGAGATTTCAGAAACCTCCATGTGTACTTCTATATTAAAATTGGTCTCCGTGGAGACCCCACAGGCCCTGCACCCTTACTGTCGCTGCCACACCATGGAGGATGTTCAACACCTGGTGCCTGACAGCCACATGGAGGAGCTGCTGCCGGTCCTAGATGCCGTGGACATTTGTGCCTGGGACCTGAGCAGCAGGACCATGAGGGACATCCCTAACCTGATCAAAACAGACAAACTACACCATTCCTGGATGGTGAAGGAGGATGAAGAGAGGGTCTACGGGTAAACAACTGCAAGATTGCCAATCGCAGGGCCAAGCTGCTGGTGCTCCTGGTCAACCACGGCCAGGGCATTGAGGTGCAGGTGCGAGGGCTGGAGACAGAAAAGATAAAGTGCTGCCTCCTCCTGGACTCCGTGTGGAGCACCATGGAGAACGTCATGGCCACCACTCTCCCAGGGTTGCTGACAGTGAAGCATTACCTGAGCCCCCAGCAGCTGAGGGAGTACCATGAGCCCGTCATGATCTACCAGCCACGGGATTTCTTCCGGGAGCAGACCTTGAAGGAGACCTTGCTGACTAACACCATGGGCAGGTACAAGGAAAGCTTCAGCAGCATCATGTGCTTTGGGTGTCACGACGTGTACTCACAGGCCAGCCTAGGGATGGACATCCATGCATCAGATCTGAACCTCCTGACCCGGAGGAAACTGTGTCGTCTGCTGGACACGCCCGACCCCATGGGGAAGGACTGGTGCCTTCTGGCCATGAACTTGGGTCTCCCTGACCTTGTGGCAAAGTACAACACCAATAACGGGGCTTCCAAGGAGTTCCTCCCAAGCCCGGTCCACGCTCTGCTCCGGGAATAGGCCTCCTACCCCGAGAGCACGGTCGGCATCCTCATGTCCAAACTGCGGGAGCTGGGGTGTCGGGACGCAGCAGACTTTCTACTGAAGGAGTCCTCAGTGTTCAAAATCAACCTCGATGGCAATGGCCAGGAGGCCTATGACTCCAGCTGTAACAGTGGCACATCTTATAATTCCATCAGCTCCGTCGTGTCCCGGTGAGGGCAGCCTTTGGCTTGGGCAGGGTGTCTTCCGACTGCAGAGCAGGGGGATGCAGCCCATAGTCCCGGCAGAAATTCCGGCATCCCTCCCTGTGCCCACATCCTGAAGGTCCCCGCCCTCCCTCCTGCTTCACCAGTTTCTCTGC
>NW_024421251.1:0-1500 GCF_014898765.1 Herpailurus yagouaroundi
GAGATTGGGTTTGGTCCAGGAGGGTTTAGCAGGTGGGCACAAGATCTTACTCTGGTTTTAAGAATTTCCCTTCCACTGCCCAGAGAAGCCAGGTAGAAGGTGATCTTGGAGGCCAGTGAGATACGAGGGCACTTGGATGGGGTTATCCAGGCTCAGACACTTTGTGAGCCATGAGCAGGAGTGCAAAAGGAGGCTCCCATCCCTGGGTAAATATGTAAAATATAAGGTTAGAGTGAACAAACGGGGAAATAGCACATATCCTGCCTCTCACTTACATAAATACACCAATATGAAAACTTGGAAGGCAGGACTGGTTTAGAATTATGATCTTTGGGTTCTCTTCTGCTTTCCACTCTTCTTCCCAAGCCTGGCTTCCTCCCCTGTTAGAGGCCCACAGCCATGGACACACCAGGCCTCATGTCTGCCTCCAGTCACACCAGCCTCCCTGAGGAACAGGGACACACAGAGGAATATTTCAAGGCAAGAGGCAGAATATAGGAAACATCATAGTCCCAGCTCCTCATTCTCCGGGTTTACTGTAGGAAGGTCTGACCAGGCGGGGCTTTTTGGCCACCAGGGTACAGGTGGTCTTGGATCTCCTGGTAGGTAGAGACCACAGAGGGACTTGTGCTCCCTCCAAAGAAATCGGTGCCTCTCACCTTCAGAGCTAGCTGGGAGCACTTCACTGTCTTCCTCAGGCCCTCTCTGTATCAGAACCACAGTCTACCTTGGAGAGCACACCTGTCAGGTGGATGGCAGTTACCTTTCCTGGGTCACTGGTCTGGGCCCCCATCAGTCCCTGTGCCACCACCTGCAGTGGGAAAGAGATTTCAGAACCTTCTGTTGTACTTCTGCATCAAAATCTATTGCGTTCAGATTCTCCAAATCTCTCTATAATTCTCATGAGACTCTTATGAACAGAGTGAGTGAGTGAGTGAGTCTATGAATTATCCTGCTTCTCCCTGCAGGGCTGAGAGAAAACAGTGGGAAGTTTATGGGGTCCCCGGCCCCACCACAGCATTGGTGTTTGTATTTCCTGATGCCTCTTCTGAGCATCTGGTGCCATCACGGTGTCATGACGGAACAGGACCCCTCCACACAGAGGAGCATGTGTCCCTGGGCTACCCTGACAGGCTGACCCTGGGTGCCTTTTAAATTGAGGGCTTCATGGGAGTTCCTCCAGCCCATTCCTGGTGTATCAAAATACTTTGGACGCAGGCACATCCCTGGTGACAGAGAGCACATTGGTGGTTGCCAGGGGCCAGGCAGGGAGAGGGGGTGACTGGTTATACTACGGAGCTTCCTTAGAGGATGGAAATGCTCTGGAACCCAGTCAGTGTTGTGTGTACACACTGTGCGTGTAGTAAAGCCTCAGAGCTTCCGTCCACCCTGAAATGGCTAAAATGGTCAATTACCTGTTATGTGCACTTTGCATGAATTGTTTTTGATGCAATGGGACAGAATAGAACATATCTGCAACATGGGTAATAATCGCAGACC
>NW_024421252.1:0-1498 GCF_014898765.1 Herpailurus yagouaroundi
GGGTTTGGTCCAGGAGGGTTTAGCAGGTGGGCACAAGATCTGACTCTGGTTTTAAGAATTTCCCTTCCACTGCCCAGAGGAGCCAGGTAGAAGGTGATCTTGGAGGCCAGTGAGATACGAGGGCACTTGGATGGGGTTATCCAGGCTCAGACACTTTGTGAGCCATGGGCAGGAGTGCAAAAGGAGGCTCCCATCCCTGGGTAAATATGTAAAATATAAGGTTAGAGTGAACAAACAGGGAAATAGCACATATCCTGCCTCTCACTTACATAAATACACCAATATGAAAACTTGGAAGGCAGGACTGGTTTAGAATTATGATATTTGGGTTCTCTTCTGCTTTCCACTCTTCTTCCCAAGCCTGGCTTCCTCCCCTGCTAGAGGCCCACAGCCATGGACACACCAGGCCTCATGTCTGCCTCCAGTCACACCAGCCTCCCTGAGGAGCAGGGACACACAGAGGAATATTTCAAGGCAAGAGGCAGAATATAGGAAACATCATAGTCCCAGCTCCTCATTCTCTGGGTTTACTGTAGGAAGGTCTGACCAGGAGGGGCTTTTTGGCCACCAGGGTACAGGTGGTCTTGGATCTCCTGGTAGGTAGAGACCACAGAGGGACTTGTGCTCCCTCCAAAGAAATCGGTGCCTCTCACCTTCAGAGCTAGCTGGGAGCACTTCACTGTCTTCCTCAGGCCCTCTCTGTATCAGAACCACAGTCTACCTTGGAGAGCACACCTGTCAGGTGGATGGCAGTTACCTTTCCTGGGTCACTGGTCTGGGCCCCCATCAGTCCCTCTGCCACCACCTGCAGTGGGAAAGAGATTTCAGAACCTTCTGTTGTACTTCTGCATCAAAATCTATTGCGTTCAGATTCTCCAAGTCTCTCTATAATTCTCATGAGACTCTTATGAACAGAGTGAGTGAGTGAGTGAGTGAGTCTATGAATTATCCTGCTTCTCCCTGCAGGGCTGAGAGAAAACAGTGGGAAGTTTATGGGGTCCCCGGCCCCACCACAGCATTCGTGTTTGTATTTCCTGATGCCTCTTCTGAGCATCTGGTGCCATCATGGTGTCATGACGGAACAGGACCCCTCCACACAGAGGAGCATGTGTCCCTGGGCTACCCTGACAAGCTGACCCTGGGTGCCTTTTAAATTGAGGGCTTCATGGGAGTTCCTCCAGCCCATTCCTGGTGTATCAAAATACTTTGGACGCAGGCACATCCCTGGTGACAGAGAGCACATTGGTGGTTGCCAGGGGCCAGGCAGGGAGAGGGGGTGACTGGTTATACTACGGAGCTTCCTTAGAGGATGGAAATGCTCTGGAACCCAGTCAGTGTTGTGTGTACACACTGTGCGTGTAGTAAAGCCTCAGAGCTTCTGTCCACCCTGAAATGGCTAAAATGGTCAATTACCTGTTATGTGCACTTTGCATGAATTGTTTTTGATGCAGTGGGACAGAATAGAACATATCTGCAACATGGGTAATAATCGCAGACC
>NW_024421253.1:0-1345 GCF_014898765.1 Herpailurus yagouaroundi
GCATTTGTAAATATGTATGTTAATCACCAGAGCCGGATTATCCTTTTGTAGCCTGACATTAACTTTGGACTCCCGTACCCCTCTTTCCAGGCACCCCTCTTTCCATGCCAGTCAATAAGCCTTGAACGGCGCCCACTGCCACATCATCAGATGGACAGCCAGGGATGGCTCCAGGGCCCTTCATGTGTGAGGGAGGTTTCATTATCATAAACAAAAATGGGGGTGAGCTGCGCGTGCACACAGCCCCACACGACTTAGCCCACCAGCACATTCCTTACGGCGACATTGCTTCGTCAAAACACGCACATCTTTAAAGATGTCTGGTTTGCTATATTTTGCTGCACTGCCTTCTAGAAAGTCTACTTGGTTTTATTGTTTTGTGTCTTCCCAGTGCTCTCTCTTCTCTATTTTTAAGTAAAAAATAGGAAGATAATACATAAATCCATTCTCAGTATTAAATTTTAAATAGAGAAGGAGGCTGAGCAGAGAAAGACAAGCCTCACTGAGAGCAGGAGTTTTCAAACTGCAAGTCAGGACCCAGCCCCCAGGTCAGGAAATCAACTGAGCAGATCAAGTCAAGCCTTTTGAAGAACTGAGATCGAATAAATACAGTGTGACTACGAGCAAACAGTTCACCCAGGGTAACCTCCGTTTGGGAAACTTCTGTTTCGAGGGGTAGCTAATGTGAAATGTATTTCTCCTGAAGGAGGAATCAGAAGTGTTTGGAAATGTTTGAAAGCTAACACCTCAAGGCTCCCTCCTGCCTCATCGGGGAAAATAGCCCCTGTGAACTGCTGGGCATGATTCCTTCCAGACTCCACTTCGCCTACGGACAACGGTGTATGAGCACATTCCCAGATACGGGCTCCATAATCAGGATCACGATGCTCGGTGTTTGATGACCGCCCCCGCCACCCTCACACACCTTTCTCCTGCCAGTCCTACCCAGCACCACTCTTCACCCATCGGTACATCTAGTCCAAGCAGCTCTGTGCCTGCGCTCTAATTTGTGCCAGATCCACGGATACCTGAGCCCCCACCCCCTCCTCAGGAGGCCCTCTGCCCTCAAGGAATGCTGGATTCCTGGGGAGGAGGGGGTGAGCCGGCCATTGTTCTCCTTGCCATCACCCTCGTCCTCACTCTTAGTGTTTCTGAGGTCTGCAGTGCGCTTAGCAACATGGCACAGGGAGAGGGAGGAGAGACGTTGCAAGAGTTCCTAGAGAAGGTCTCATTGGCCCCTTGAAGGCACAAGTGCCTCATCCAGGAAACGCCTCCGGCTGCCCCCACCCCCACCCCCTGCATTTGTAAATATGTATGTTAATCACCAGAGCCGGATTATCCTTTT
>NW_024421254.1:0-7340 GCF_014898765.1 Herpailurus yagouaroundi
TGAAGGAGTTCAGAGCATGTCACCCCAAAATATGCTGTTTTACCATATTGATTATTTTAAGTTAAAGGAGCTTGAGAAACAGCAGGTACAAGAGGGGCACTCTGACCTTCCTTATTCTTCCTGGCAGGAGATAAAACTCCCATGTCAAAGATCCCCTGCCTCTACCAGGAGGAAGAAAATCATTCCCCTCACCAGAGATGGGGAATCACACTGAGAAATCTGTACAAACAAGACTTGTTACACTAATGCTTATCCTCCTAGTCATTTCTCCACAGTTGACTACCCCTGGCCCAAACTCCTTGGCCTTACTTGGTTCTTTGTCTAAAAGATATAAAAGCGTTCTGTTCTGGTCACTTCTTCAAGTCTTCATTCTCTTGTGAAGGTTCTCATGTACATGTAAAAAAATAATAATAATAAAACTTGTATGCCTTTCTCCTGTTGATCTTGTTTTTCTTTCTTCCTTCCTTCCTTTCTTTCTTTCTTTCTTTCTTTCTTTCTTTCTTTTCTTTTCTTTCTTTCTTTCCTTTCTGAGAGAGAGAGAGACAGAGAGACAGAGAGAGAGAGAGAGTGCATGCAAGAGGGGGAAAGGAACAGAGGGAAAGAGAGAGAACCAAGCAGGCTCCACATTCAGGTCAGCCTGGAGCCCAGCTTGAAGCTTGATCCCATGACCATGAGATCATGATTGGAGCCAAAATCAAGTCCAATGCTCAACTGACTGAGCCACCCAGGTGCCCCCCTCCTGTTAAACTTTCTTATGTCAGTTTAACTTTTAGGCCCTGCTGGAGACACAAAGAGGGTAGGTAGAGGAGCATTTTTCCTTACCTACAGTTTTGCTGACAAGGATGGGATGTCACTGGTTGACACTGCTCACTCCAGGGCCACTGCAGCTGAGAGATCCTGGGATCTCTGACACAGCCAGCACAAGGTAAGAATTCTTACCAGTTAGTCTCCTGGATCTCTGCCTGCAAGATCCAATCCACCAAAGTATTAAGAGTCTCTCCTCATGTTTTACCTTTTCCAAATTTAGATTAGTAAAAGAAAACACTGGTGTGAACTAGTTCTTTAGGCATAGTGATTTGATATTTTCTGTTATGAGTATTCTTGTTTTTGATTTCCAACAGCCGTTAAAAAAAAAAAAAAAGGAAACAAGCTCTCTAGACCCAGCACCCTCAGAGGGTTCACTCCCTTCTCCCCTTCTGTGGGGCAATACCCTCCTGATAGGGTCAACTAACCCCAAGGTGCACCCCAGGGCTCACCATCCTCAGAGTAGAGGATCAGGAACTGGTTCTTAATTGACACTGATGTGACTTTACCATCTGTTCAGAGGATTTTATCTCTACCTGTCACCTCTGATTCTATTCAAGCTTTCAGTCTCTGGGCAACCTATTTCACTGTCTATATCCTAGGCCTCCCGGATACCTTTAGGCCCTCTTAACACCCATCATGCCTTTCTGTTTTCTGACTCTTCCCCAGCAAATCTCTTAGGTAGATATTTGTTATGTAAATTTAATGCCACCATACAGTGTAATGAGAAATGTGTTTTTATTTTCCTGCATCTGACCAAACAGCAAACTTTTTTACCCTAATGGAAACCCATCTCAACTGAAAATCTTCTGAAGAAGATGCAATCTTAAAAGATATCCCAACTAGCACCCAGGCCTCACATGCAAATGAGGTTGAATTGTTACAGCAACAGAGTTGTGCATATTACTGGAAAAGGAGCAAGCTTCCCCCACGTGTAGCCCAGTGCTGCCCTCGTTAGTGCCCTCGTTAGTGCGCAGCGAGGCACTGAACCTATCTCTTTTACAGCAGGATATTCTCACTTCCTCGCTTTGTAACACTACAATCTTACCAGTAAAGAAAGAGGGAAACTGGATTCAGACTGGATTCAAATCTATTAATTTAAAGAACATCTGAGAGCCATTAATGCCTTTGTAATTCCTCATCACTCCATAGTCCCTAATTCAGCTACCATTCTTATCTCAATTCCTGCTGACCCAGCCTGATTTCCAGTAATTAACCTCTGCTCGGCTTTCTTTTCAACTCCATTGCACCCTAACTCACAATTCCTCTTTGTATTTACATTTAGAGAGAGACAATTAACATAGACTGGTATACCTCAGGGACGTTGCAAGTTTCCCTCAATATTTTCCCAAGTCCCTAACGCCAGGGTAGATTCCAAGGCTCTACTCTTGTTCAGTATGTTTATGATCTTTTACTTTGTAACCAAACTAAGCAGCATGCTCTTATAGTAGCTGAAAGAGGCCATATATCCTCTTAAACTAAACTTATAGGGGTACAAACAACTGTTACCTACTAAGGACATGAGATACCTCAAGTCATTCAAAAGCTCACTCTCAAATGCCTTGAGTCAGTTTTGCCCATCCCTCTCCCACAAATGAAAAAACAGCTACATAAATTTCTAGAGGCAGCTGGCTACTGCCACAAATGAATTCCTAACTTTGCTGCCCTGGCTAACTCTTTAGAAGCCTCCTCCTGGATACTACTTCAGAGCTCATTTCCGGGCCCTCATTAACCTCCTTGGAAGGCTTAAAATTAGCACTGTGAACACCCACAATTCTCAGCTACCTAATTTTGACAACCCTTTTTTTTTTCCTATAGTGCCACAACAATACTGGGATTGCTATGGGAATTCCAGGAAAATCTTTGCCTCTCAGGGAAGTCCTTCCTGTCAGCTGGATCCTGTGACAGCAGGCATGCCCTCATGCCTGTGTGCGGTAGCCACAGCTGCCTCCCTAACTGACAAAGCCAGTTCCCTGAGATCAGGCTCCCCATTCACCTCTATGTTCCTTTATGTTCATAAGACACCACACCTCTCTACGTGGTGGCCTCTATTATCCAACCCTTCTTTCATCTTCCATCACTGTAACACTTTAAATCTGACTACTCTATTATCCTTTCCTTGATAATGGAGAACATCACTCCATTCCACAGAATTACTTTACAAATATAGAAATTGTCTCAGGGTACCTGGGTGGCTCAGTCAGTTGAGCAGCCAATTGGTTTTGGCTCAGGTCATGATCCCAGTGTTGGCAGATCAAGCCCAGCATTGGGCTCCGTGCTGAGTGTGGAGCCTGCTTCAGATTTTCTCTCTTTCCCTATGCCCCTCTCCCCTACTCACATGCTCACACACTCTCTCTCTAAAAAACAAAAACAAAAATTATCTGAAAGCCATGAGAGGATCTCTTAGATACCACCCCCTTTACACAACCGAGACTTAAGTTCTATTTTGTGATCGTTCCTACAGAGGAAATTTCTGGGGAAACATAATAACTGGCTGTGCCATAGTTTCCCCACATAAAACGTCTGAGGCACACTCTCTGTCCACTGTAAAGTTAGTTAGCCCAAGGTGCTAAACTCATCAGGCTGTTGACACAATCTGGAAATCCTGTGGATTCTTAACCTCTCTTGCTGGTACTCCTCTCGCCAATGGGCATATAATTGCTGCCCTATACATGCTATTCACTTCCCTGCTAAAATTGATATTGTTGGCTGTGTAGCCATACTAAGGAGACAGATATTGTATCTCTAGGGAATAGCAGGGCTGACAAGGCTGCTACCTTTGCAGCCCCAAATAGAACCCCTTTTCTTTTTCCACCCAATTTAAAACCCTGCTTTTATCCCTGACTGACAGTATTAACCATTCAGGCAAATACCCCACAATTTGAAAAAGACAAATGGATACAAAAGAGTGCCAAACAATTAGATTATACATTGGGTCAAACAGACTTCCTGTGGTCCCCTTTCTTTTGACCTTTTGGCTTACACTCATCTCCCATCAGATGGGACATATGGGTAGATGGGAGATACTTAAGGAGTTAAAAGAGAATTGGTTCTTCCTTGGCATCCACAAAATTTCTGGCCAAATTATTTCCCAGTGTACTACTTACAAATCTCACCAAATTTCTGGAGGAAACCAACGTACCTCAGGAAATCCTCCAAGACCCACATTGTCCCTTGTGAAACCCCACAATGGATTCCATAGATTTATCTCCAGTGTCAGGCTATTCCCACTATTTGGTTATGTCTGTATACTTAGTGGGTGGACTGAATACTATCCAGCTAGAAGTACCAATGCCACAGCAATGGTGAAGAATTAATAACTGAGAGTATTCCTTGTTTTGGCATTCTTTATGGATTGGGTCAGATAAAGGGTCTAATTTTACAGCAGAAATTAACCACTTTCTTGCAAAAACTTTGGGGTACTCATTAAAATTTCACACTTTGTGCCATCCTTAATCCTCAAGGCAAAGTGAATATAAAAATCCAGATGTCAAAAGGACTTTAGAAAAAGTCTGTTAAGAAACTGGACTTAATGGCCAGAAGCATTACCTCTGGCCCTTATAAAAATCTGCAATAGGGGCGCCTGGGTGGCGCAGTCGGTTAAGCGTCCGACTTCAGCCAGGTCACGATCTCGAGGTCTGTGAGTTCGAGCCCCGCGTCAGGCTCTGGGCTGATGGCTCGGAGCCTGGAGCCTGTTTCCGATTCTGTGTCTCCCTCTCTCTCTGCCCCTCCCCCGTTCATGCTCTGTCTCTCTCTGTCCCAAAAATAAATAAACGTTGAAAAAAAAATTAAAAATAAAAATAAAAATCTGGAATACTCCAAAGGGAAGACATTATTAACATCTTTAGAAATAATGTTTGGTCACTTTATTCCTACTAGCATCCCTAAACCTTCTATTTCTGGATTGAATGAATATTATAGGGGCTTAAGTGAAAAATTCAATGCTATTGATGTGATATGGGCCAGGAGTGAAAGATCAAGAAAGATTTCTGAGATGGTACAAAAAAAGTGTTTTTATTATACCATGGTACAGGACCTGGGGGCAGAAGAGCTGCAATGTGATTGTGAGAAGTGATTATACTTTAAATTGGCGGGGAGGGGGCAGACATAAAGGAAGTTTCCAAAAGGATTTTCATATCTTAAAGAAGACTTATAGGATTGTACAGGTCGGGCCAATGTCAAGCTAAGGTTGCTTTCTGCCTGCAGCAAAGCATTAACTTAAGGCAGCTGTGAGTTCCTGAGGAATGTCATACTCTGCCTGCCTCAAGTATTTTCAATGGGCTGCAAGTTCTAAGGAGATTTCATTTTATCTGCATTTCTTTTGCCTTTGTTCTCCACATCACCATGACTAGCTATATACAAGAACTAACTAGTTTAATTGGAGGATATCATCAGCAAGTTACAATGGCATGGCCTCTGCTGACTGGCCATCCCTTTTGACCAGAAGATTAGATGTAAATCAAGACTTTTAGAAGAAAGCATTGTCACCTCACTGAGAAGACCATTATGATGTACTGCTAACCACTCACACTGCCAGCAAAATAAAAGAAAAACCCTCCTAGACTCACACAAACCATGCCAAGTTAGACCAGGATTAGCACTCCCAGGACAACTGGAAGACCACCCCTTAAGTTGACCTTAAAGTAAGGATTTCCCGGGCAAATTCCCAGGCACCAGAAACAGACAGAATCACCAAGTACACAGCTTTTCCCAAGGTCACAGATCAAGAAACATTCACTTCTACCTATATTCTCCCCCAACGGGTCTCCCTACTCCCAAAGGGAAATTTTAAAAGATCTTCCTTTTAACAAAGCTTCCCCCTTCTTTAGCCATTTATTAAAAAAAGGCTGGCTGGAGATTGCTTCTCTCAATCTATCCCATTTTCACCCTGATCCTCCATTATGGGCTCTCTTTCCAGCTGGTGTCTCACTTATTAACCCTTACTGTTTTCTCAGCAAGTTATGCACAGACCTGACACCCCCTACCCCACTTTTCAAACCCTGGCCACATTAACTAATCAATCTGATTGCTGATTATATCAACATCTAGATCATGCAAAAGAACTTGAAATTAATTTTTATTCCTGCCAATAAGACCAACTGGTGGACCAACTCTGGAAAATGGATGCATGACAGGGTATGGCATCCATGACCAGAAAAACACATCACTTCTCTTTTTGGTGAGTAAATTGTACACGGGAAAGCCTCTACAGAAGCTCAAGGACCGTCCTTTGTTCAAAGACATTAGAAGGGATCTCTCCCCCCTTAGCATTGAAAACTGTGATGGTACTGGGCTTTTCCCACCTGACATACCAAAACAATATTACAATCAAACCTTGCGGTGCACTTCCACAGGTAGCACCCTCAAGCCTCTCGTGAAGGTCAGAAATGGTCTCAATACTTACTGACTCTTACAGTACAGACCCTTGCCAAACCACCAGATACTACAGCTGGCTCACAAGCCACCCTTTCATGACCTGGGAGCAGCTGAGCTGCCAAAGGCCAAAGATTACATATGGGGAGACCAAAACATTGCACTAACTTGGTCAGGTAACAAGACCAAGCCTTACAGCGGCCAAGGCCTAACTGCAGGTCTCCTACATCAGATATTTCACAACCTGTTCTGCGCCTATGGACTGACAAGGATACACGGAAGACAAAGATGTGCAGATAACAACATGACAGGTGAGAAGATACACCAAACCCCAATTTAGTAAGTCACAAGCTTCATTGTGACCTTAGCCATGGACAATACTGTTTTTTTTTTTTTTAATCTTATGTGATGATAAGGTATATATAGAGTTCCACCTAGACGGCCAAGATGATGGGGCCTCAGATTCCTGATGCCCTCTGTCATCAGGTACTCCATCTTAAATGCCAGCCAAATTACAAACTTGGGTTCCTTTGGTCATAAAGTAGTGTCACATAAATATACTAGACAAGATGTTATAGAATACTGGCTTGTGTATCACAATTCTAAGTTTTTTCTCAATACTGAGCTCCCTTTTCCCAGGCTTTGGAACTTGAGTTGGAAAAGATAGTTCTAAATCTTTCCATAGTAACAGAACAAGAGTTTAGTTATCACTACACAAACACTGGAAGCCATTCTACCAGAAGTTAGTAGTTTAGGCTCTCTTGTGCTCCAAAGTTGCCTTCCCCTACACACACTGACAGCCCAAAAGGAGGAGCTTCGTCACTGGCAAAGGAGGCTGCTTCTATGTAAATTGCTTGAGACAAACAGTCTCCAGAGCTGCACACTCTCGGTCAGACAAATGAGGTTCGGCCATTCTATACGAGGGACCTATTCCCAGGCATGGGAGACTGATTTAACAGGATATGGGGAAGTGTGCTTAGATTTGTTATTTCTTGTTTATTCATTCTTATTCTAATTTGTGCTCTTCTTTCCCTTTGCAGATAGACTCTTGGCTGCTAATCCAATTCTTCCTTCCAGTGCCACAAATTCAGCTTTTTAAGAAACTTTCAGAGGAAATGAAGGAGTTCAGAGCATGTCACCCCAAAATATGCTGTTTTACCATA
>NW_024421255.1:0-1646 GCF_014898765.1 Herpailurus yagouaroundi
TCATTCTGGCCTCCCCACTAGGATGGGACCTCCTCTGTCAGACTGGCTCCCAACCTCACTGGGCCTCTGTTTTCAGACTGGGCCTACTCTGTGAGACTGGATCCCAATTTCATTTTGGGCCTCCCTCCTGAGAATGGGCCTCCTCTATCAGACTGGATCCCACTTTTATTCTGGACCTCTCCCCTCAGACCAGGCCTCCTCTGTCAGACAGCTTCCCATCTTCATAGTGGGCCTCCCTCAGACCAGGTCTCCTCTGACAAACTGGCGGGCACCTTCATTCCTCAGACTATGCCTACCCTGTCACTGGCTCCCACCTTCAGACTTGGCCTCCTTTGTCAGACTGGATCCCACATTCATTCTGGACCTCCCCCACCTCAGAATGGGCCTCCTCTATCAGACTGTTTCCCATATTCATACTGGGCTTCCCCTATCAGACTTGGCCTCACCTGACAGACTGCATCCCACCTTCATACTGGGCCTCCCCCCTCAGACTGGGCCTCCTCTATCAGACTGGATCCCCCCTTCATTCTGGCCTCCCCCCTTCAGACTGGGCCTCCTCTATCAGACTGGATTCCACCTTCATTCTGGGCTCCCCCCCTCACTGGGCCTCCTCTGTCAGACAGGATCACACCTTCATTCTGACCTCCCCTCTCAGACTGGGCTTCTGTCAGACTGGATCCGACCTTCATAGTGGGCCTCCCCCCTCAGACTGGGCTTCCTCTATCAGACTGCATCCCACATTCATACTGGGCCTCCCCCCTCAGACTTGATCCCACCTTCATTCTGGCCTCCCCCTCAGACTGGGCCTACTCTATCACCCTGGATCCCACATTCATACTGGGCCTCCCCCCTCAGACTGGGCCACCCACGTGAGACTGGACCCCACCTTCATTCTGGTCTGCCCCCTCACTGGGCCTCCTGTATCAGACTGGATCCCACTTTCATTCTGGACCTCCCCCCTCAGACTGGGCCTCCCATGTCAGACTGGATCCCAGCTTCATTCTGGCTTCCCCCCATGAGAATGGGCCTCCTTTATCAGACTGGATCCTACATTCATACTGGGCCTCCCCCCCTAGACTGCGCCTCCTCTGTCAGACTGGATCCCACCTTCATTCTGGCCTCCCCCCATGAGAATGGGCCTCCTCTATCAGACTGGATCCCACATCCATACTGGGCCTCCCCCCTCAGACTGGGCCTCCTCTACAGACTGGATCTCTCTTTCATTCTGGACCTCCCTTCCTCAAAATGGGCCACCTCTATCAGAATGGATCCCACATTCATTCTGGGCCCCCCCCCCCCCGCGGGCTCGGAGATCGGGCTGGGTGCCACATTCATACTGCGCCTCCCCCTCACACTAGGCCTCCCCCCTCAGACTGGATCCCACCTTCATAGTGGGCCTACCCTCAGATTGGCCCTCCTCTATGAGACTGGGTCCCACTTTCATTCTGGGGCTCCTTCCCCCCTCAGATTGGGCCTTCTCTATCAGATGAATCCCACTTTCATACTGGGCCTCCCCCCCTCAGACTGGGCCTCATCTATCAGACTGGATCCCACCTTCATAGTGGGCCTCCCCCTCGGACTGGGCCTCCTCTATCACATTGGATCCCACATTCATTCTGGGGCTCCTTCCCCCCTCAGACTGGGCC
>NW_024421256.1:0-1806 GCF_014898765.1 Herpailurus yagouaroundi
TTTTTTTGGTTATATATGATCTAGTTCTTTTACAAGCACAGATTAGAGAGCATTCTAATCCCACAGATTAGAGAGCATTGATTTTATGTAAGCAGAATAGGTGGCCACTTTGTGGGATATTATTTTAGAATCTCTGCAAAGCACTTATACACACAGATTTACTCAATGATGCTAGAAATATCTATAATGGGAACAATTCTTTTTCTAACCAGAATTTGAGTTAATGTTTTAGAAGTATAAGAGTATAAGAATAAGAAATTAATGACTCATCTTAGGTAAAATATTATATATAAAGATAATGTAATACTACTAATATTGCTATGGTTACATTTACAAGAAGGGGTAAATGTTAAATTAGATCATATCTGAGCTCACAGTTGTAGAGAGTATGGAGAAAGGAGCCTTGGGGATCATTAGAACTCTAGAGAGGGGAAGGGAAAGGATGGGCATATAGAAGGAAACAGGCACAGAATGGGAGTCTATGTGACATACTAGGTTTTGCTTAGTCTGATATTAGCTACAGGGTTCTTAAGAGGAATAGAAAACAAAAATGTGGGATGGGACCAATTTCTATGTAAAATACCACATATAGATCTGGTTTAGTCTTGTATAATATAATTTTCATCACCATTGTGTGATTTGAGAGGCAATCGATTTTTTTTTTTTTTTTGTCAACAGTGTCCCACCATTAACTGAATGTCCACAGCCCTATAGGATAATGTCTCCACTATGATAGATATTTTGCCAAATTGCAGGGTTGATTCAGATGCAATTTTTTTTTTTTTTTTTTGGAAAGTGGTCATAGTCATACTACTAAGTGATTACTAGTAGGAGGTAAATGACTCACAGGCAATAAGAGGGCACATGATGTCAGGAAGGCCGATGGAAACATAGGAAGGTCAAAACAAGCTCCAAAAAGTGACCACTTTCTTCTGAATTTGCTTTTTCCAGGACTTGTCTCAAAACAACATTTTTGTTACATCCAAGGCTGAACTTTGCCATTGAACTATAACATTTTGACAAATGAAAACAGCATATACAAAATCCAAAATCCCATATACTTTCTCTCTTATTTATCATTTTTATCTCATATATAATGATGGAAATATTTCTATATACTTGGGCTCTTTTGAGGATTAATTATATAGGTATTAGGTCAGTGCATGTCAATTAATATGCATCTAAGCACTAGTTCCTTCTGTACCTTGAATTTATTTTTCAGGTAAATTTTGTTTACTGTTTTCCACTTCTGCTATTACTTTTACCAAAGACAGAAAAAGGCATTTTCTAAATTATGGTTTCTGTTGGCAATCAATGGCCCTCTGTAACAAGGCACTATAAAACTGAGCAGTGAAAGGCATTTGGATGGACTCAATTTGGTAATATAAGTACATTGTTTCAGAAAGAGTAATCTTTTATTTTTTTCAATTTAAAATATTTATTGGTTTGCATGATCATACAATTATAATTTTTACATTTTTAATGTTTATTTTTTTATAAATTTTAAAATTTTTAATTTTTTAAAAAACTATTTAATTATTTATTTTTTAATTTATATCCAAGTTAGTTAGCATATAGTGCAATAATGATTTCAGGAGTAGATTCCAGTGATTCATCCCCTATGCATAAATAACCCAGTGTTCATCCCAACAAGTGTCTTTCTTTTTTTTTTTTTTAATTTTTTTTTTCAACGTTTATTTATTTTTGTGACAGAGAGAGACAGAGCATGAACGGGGGAGGGGCAGAGAGAGAGGGAGACACAGAATCGGAAACAGGCTCCAGGCTCTGAGCCATCAGCCCAGAGCC
>NW_024421257.1:0-1138 GCF_014898765.1 Herpailurus yagouaroundi
GTGTTGTATGGAAACCAATTTGACAATAAATTTCATATATAAATAAATAAAAAATAAATAAATAAAATGCAGGTGTTTTCCCATTATATAGGGATGAAACAAGATCTTTTTGATCTAACAAAATTTTACTATAAAATTTATTACACTTTTACTGTGAATGGATTAACAATGCAATATTTGATTGACAACAGCAAATCAGGAGTAGCTGATTAATAGTGGGGGAAAACCAGGAGAAATTTGTTATATGAATGCAAAAATCTTTGTACATCAGAGATGTCTATTTACCATTGTGAAGAATGAATGGGACTTCAGAGAGGTATTTGGGTGGGGATGGTAAATAGTAGCATTAAGTTGTTCTTTCAACAGGCTCTTGCCTTATGCAGGGGCCATGCCAATCTCCGTATCATTCCAATTTTAGTATATGTGCTGCTGAAGCAAGTGCTAGCCTCTTCTTTCTTTCAGGTAAGATACACCAGAAACCATTGACTGAAGAATTATTTTAGATTTCTGATACATTCAAATTCTAAGTATTGATTGATAGGTGTGCTTTGGAAACTTCAGACTCCTTTCTTCCTATTTCAATATTCCCTACTCCATGTAACACCTTCAAATTAACAATATTTGATGACAATCAGTATTACTTTTTAGAACTAAAGGATTTCTGTTCTTTAAATTAGCTTTAATGGCACAAAAACAGACACATAGACCAATGGAATAGAATAGAAACCCCAGAACTAGACCCACAAACGTATGGCCAACTCATCTTTGACAAAGCAGGAAAGAACATCCAATGGAAAAAAGACAGTCTCTTTAACAAATGGTGCTGGGAGAACTGGACAGCAACATGCAGAAGGTTGAAACTAGACCACTTTCTCACACCAGTCACAAAAATAAACTCAAAATGGATCAAGGACCTGAATGTGAGACAGGAAACCATCAAAACCTTAGAGGAGAAAGCAGGAAAAGACCTCTCTGACCTCAGCCGTAGCAATCTCTTACTCGACACATCCCCAAAGGCAAGGGAATTAAAAGCAAAAGTGAATTACTGGGACCTTATGAAGATAAAAAGCTTCTGCACAGCAAAGGAAACAACCAACAAAACTAAAAGGCAACCAACGGAATGGGAAAAGATATTTGC
>NW_024421258.1:0-5443 GCF_014898765.1 Herpailurus yagouaroundi
CGAGTTCCAGAAGATGCGCAGGGACCTGGAGGAGGCCACCCTGCAGCACGAAGCCACGGCGGCCACCCTGAGGAAGAAGCACGCGGACAGCGTGGCCGAGCTGGGGGAGCAGATAGACAACCTACAGAGGGTCAAGCAGAAGCTGGAGAAGGAGAAGAGCGAGTTGAAGATGGAGATCGACGACCTGGCCAGTAACATGGAGACTGTCTCCAAGGCCAAGGTATTAGAACCTGGCAATTTGTCATCAATGAAATAATCCTTTATGTATGCAGCATAGTTTGCACATGGTACTTTACACACATTATGTCCTTTGTTTTTTACAGTAATCTAGGGTAAGCAAGAAAGAAACTAGTATCTGTATTATTTGCATTTAACATATGAAGAAACTGAAATTCGAAGAAGTTAAGCACATTGGCCCCATTACACCATTAATAAATGACAGGACCAGCTTTTGAACATAGGTCACCTATGTTCTCACAGGTTCCAGATGGAGAACACAGGTCTCCAATATTCTCAAGCACCCAATAAGCCAAGTTTCATAGTACATAAAGGCAGTCAAGTATTTGAATACATGCTTTTAGAAGAATACACCATACAGTTCTTACAAGAATCTTACATTTAAAGCATATTATTTATTATGTTAATTTATTTATTCAAATTTATTATATTAATAGTGCATGGAGCTTCACAGTTAGCTCTTTAAAAATCCCAATGTAGGGGGCGCCTGGGCGGCTCAGTTGGTTAAGCATCCGACTTCAGCTCAGGTCATGATCTCACAGCTGGTGGGTTCCAGCCCCGCATCGGGCTCTGTGCTGACAGCTCAGAGCATGGAACCTGCTTCAGATTCTGTGTCTCCCTCTCTCTCTGCCCCTCCCCCGCTCACGCTCTGTCTCTTTCTGTCTCAAAAATAAATAAACTTTAAAAAATTCATAATAAAATAAAAATAAATAAATAAAAATTCCAAAGTATATTCTCAACTTCACAGAGCAATCATAACATAACAAAAAGAATTCTTACATATCACATTGCACATACAAGAATTTGATCGATTTTACGTCAAAATAAGTACTTTTCTGTCTTATAAGAAATTTTAGCAATAGCAAAATGATATTAAAATATGTTTGTTTCCTGCTTTTACTTCTTCTCACAGGGCAACCTAGAGAAAATGTGCCGCACGCTGGAGGATCAAGTGAGTGAGCTGAAGTCAAAGGAGGAAGAGCAGCAGCGGCTGATCAATGACCTGACGACCCAGAGAGGACGCCTGCAGACCGAATCCGGTAATTCTCTCCTCTTCTGGGCACTGAGAATGGAGATGGTGCGGTTGAAACAACCGATTTGGTAATGTGAGAGCCTAATAAAAACTGAGAACATGTGTGGTTCACGGAATGGTTCAGACTCTGGACCTACTTGCAAGGTCACTTGGGGACAACGCTAGATACAAAGACTTCAATAGGAGTGGATCAAGCTCTGCTCCAGAAAAGCATAGAGTGGCTGGCCACACGGAGGGGCTGCCTGGGATTAGGAGTCACTGTCGCCTGGGGCCTGGGACTCCTGTTACAGGCTGAGTTTCTGTTTCTATACATCAAAGTGAACCTTTATTTTCCTTTATTTTAAAAAAAGGTTTTTTATGTTTATTTATTTTTGAGAGAGAGAGAGAGAAAAGCATGAGTGGGGGAGTGGCAGAGAGAGAGGGAGACACAGAATCCGAAGCAGGCTCCAGGCTCTGAGTTGTCAGCACAGAGCCTGACGTGGGGCTGGAACCCACGAACCATGAGATCATGACCTGAGCTGAAGTCCAATGTTTAAGTGACTGAGCCATCCAGGCACCCCAAAGTGAACCAAATTCCTGAATGGGGCATGCACAATAAGCCCGTCTCTCAAAAGTCTGATGAAACAGCGATCATGTAGAATTCAGTACCCTGGCTCCCATAACCAGACTTGGCACAATATCATATACCCAGAGAGATTTAGTTATGGTAGAGAACAAAAAGAATTTCAGCTGTATTTATACATTCAGATCAATATGTAAGTTTCCTCATAAAAATCAGAAATTTGACATTAAGCATGAAGATGCCAGCAGAAAATTCAATCATTTGAGCACTCAATGCAGGGGGTGGGGGGGAGGGGATTTAAGAGTTAAAATTTACTTCTAATATGGGCTTGTAAAATTGTTTCTTCACTTTTAAAAATGGTGTCATTTCTTTTGTGGATCAGGTGAATTTTCTCGACAGCTGGATGAGAAAGAGGCTCTGGTGTCTCAGCTATCACGAGGCAAACAAGCATTTACACAACAGATTGAGGAGTTAAAGAGGCAGCTGGAAGAGGAGATAAAGGTAAATAATAATACTGTCAGACTCATTTTTGTCGTATGACCTAACCCTAACTGGAGTCCGTTACACCAACTTTTAAAGGGTTTGAAACTCAAGAATTAAACATTAAACATCCAATAAAAGGAAGCTGTAACTATCTCCACAGGCCAAGAACGCGCTGGCCCACGCCCTGCAGTCCTCCCGCCACGACTGTGACCTGCTGCGGGAACAGTACGAGGAGGAGCAGGAGTCCAAGGCCGAGCTGCAGAGGGCGCTGTCCAAGGCCAACACCGAGGTGGCCCAGTGGAGGACCAAATACGAGACGGACGCCATCCAGCGCACAGAGGAGCTGGAGGAGGCCAAGTACGTGTGCAGATATGAGAGAATGTGCAGAAAGCTTTGCACATTGATCCCGAAAGATCCAACCCTCCGTGAAGTCACCCACAAACGTTCATTAATTAGCTCCTGTTTGCCGGGTGCTATCAGGCCCTGAGAATGAGACACGAGTAAAGCAAACGTGATACCTGCCCTCCTGTGCTTGAGGAATGAGTAACAAATAATTATACAGACAACTAGGCCTTATTACTGTCTGTCAAGCACACCAAGTTCATTGTGGCTTCAAGGCTCTATACTTGCTGGTCCCTCTGCTGGAATGCTCTCCCCCCAGATCTCCCTCCAGCTCACTCTGACTTTTGAGATCTTGACTCAAATGCTACCTCCTCAGAGAGGTCTTCCCTGAATATCTAGAATAACTGCCCAACCCTTACTCTATTTTACTTTTCTTCATTGCACTTATATCTGCAAGATGTTATTGTGCATACTCTCGCTCCCTTATCCTTTCTGTCTCGCACTCATTTGGAAGTTTCATGAGGCAGGGACCTTCTTTTTTGTTCTTTTGTCTTGCTCACTGCTACATATCCAGTGTGTGGTTCATAGAAGGAGCTCATCAATATTTGTTGAATTCATGCATATTGCTAATATGAAGTTTCCATCACTCTTCAGTGTGGTAATAGTTCCTCTCTCTTGCTTTGGTTCACTCCTCCCTACAAACATATATAATCTTCAAGGAAGAAGCTGGCCCAGCGGCTGCAGGCGGCCGAGGAGCACGTAGAAGCGGTGAACGCCAAATGTGCCTCCCTGGAGAAGACGAAGCAGCGGCTCCAGAACGAAGTGGAAGACCTCATGCTCGATGTGGAGAGAACAAACGCGGCCTGCGCGGCTCTGGACAAGAAGCAGAGGAACTTCGACAAGGTACCTTGTGCTG
The DNA here is from genome assembly GCF_014898765.1 of Herpailurus yagouaroundi. NCBI lineage: Eukaryota > Metazoa > Chordata > Mammalia > Carnivora > Felidae > Herpailurus > Herpailurus yagouaroundi. Next base: position 3,574 of record NW_024421258.1, read on the forward strand.
CAGCCTCTGCTCTCCGCTGTCTTCCTTGGTACTTGACAGCAGATAACCACTCCCGGTTTCTCAGATCCTGGCAGAGTGGAAACAGAAGTATGAGGAGACCCACGCTGAGCTCGAGGCCTCCCAGAAGGAGGCCCGCTCTCTTGGCACTGAGCTGTTCAAGATGAAGAATGCCTACGAGGAATCCCTGGATCAGCTAGAAACTTTGAAACGGGAGAACAAAAACTTGCAGCGTGAGTCCCTTTCACTTTCAGCAACATCCATGCCTTGAGGAACCTCTCTCTTATGTCCTCTGTCTGATTAAATCTCTACCTGTCTTTAACCCAAACAACAGAGGAGATTTCTGACCTCACGGAGCAGATTGCAGAAGGAGGGAAACGTATCCATGAGCTGGAGAAGATAAAGAAGCAAGTGGAACAAGAGAAGTGTGAACTCCAGGCTGCTTTAGAGGAAGCAGAGGTATAGGTCAAATGGTGCATTACAAACAAATAAGGTCAGAAAATACTTAGGCACGTCCACATAGGTTGAATTAAAAAAATAAGCAGCACAAAATTCATGGAAGGAAAGGTGTGCAGATAAACTTTCAGATGCTTCCATTCCCTGCTAACGTCACCACTTGCTGTCATTAAAGGCATCTCTTGAACATGAAGAGGGAAAGATCCTGCGCATCCAGCTGGAGTTGAACCAAGTCAAGTCTGAAATCGACAGGAAAATCGCTGAAAAGGATGAGGAAATTGACCAGCTGAAGAGAAACCATATCAGAGTCGTGGAGTCGATGCAGACCATGCTGGATGCTGAGATCAGGAGCAGGAATGACGCCATCAGGCTCAAGAAGAAGATGGAGGGAGACCTCAATGAAATGGAAATCCAGCTGAACCACGCCAACCGCATGGCTGCAGAGGCCCTGAGGAACTACAGGAACACCCAGGGCATCCTCAAAGTAAGTGGGTTCGAAAGAGGGCCCCAAGGGGCTTGGGGAGACTGCAGCCCTGAGAACGAGGTGTCTCAACGATCGTTCATTCCACAGGACACCCAGCTGCACCTGGACGACGCGCTCCGGGGCCAGGAGGACCTGAAGGAGCAGCTGGCCATGGTGGAGCGCAGGGCCAACCTGCTGCAGGCTGAGATCGAGGAGCTGCGGGCGACCCTGGAGCAGACGGAGAGGAGCAGGAAAATCGCAGAACAGGAGCTCCTGGATGCCAGTGAGCGTGTCCAGCTCCTCCACACCCAAGTGAGTATAACAGAAGAGTGAAAAATACAAAGGAATGAAAATGAAATTCTTGCTCATATCGTAGCTTTATCTAAGAATGTACTCACAGTGTTTTATGGAGGATAACATTTAAAACATTTAATATTTGTGGGTTAGTAATATTTATCTGTACTGTGACATCCAAAGTTGATTGTCGTTCAAAAATATATTGTCATCGCAGATAACTCATTGAACAAGGAGGGATACTAATTACTTAATTAACTAGCCTGTGAGTTCATTAGAAATCTGGCATCCCACCTTTGCTCTCATATACTAGATATTTCTAAATTTGTTATTTTAACAGAACACCAGCCTGATCAACACCAAGAAGAAGCTGGAGACAGACATCTCCCAGATCCAGGGAGAGATGGAAGACACTGTCCAGGAAGCCCGCAACGCAGAAGAGAAGGCCAAGAAGGCCATCACTGATGTGAGCAGAGGGCAACACGGTGGTGCTCAAACTTGAATCCTGATGCGCCCGCCCAGCTCTCAACCGGTTTTGTTTCACTGCTAACAGGCGGCCATGATGGCCGAGGAGCTGAAGAAGGAGCAGGACACCAGCGCCCACCTGGAGCGGATGAAGAAGAACCTGGAGCAGACGGTGAAGGACCTTCAGCACCGTCT
>NW_024421259.1:0-18561 GCF_014898765.1 Herpailurus yagouaroundi
AAGAAGAACCTGGAGCAGACGGTGAAGGACCTTCAGCACCGTCTGGATGAGGCTGAGCAGCTGGCCCTGAAGGGCGGGAAGAAGCAGATCCAGAAACTGGAGGCCAGGGTGGGTCTCTCAATCTCTGTCTACTTCCATTTACTCCTGGTGCCTTATTAGTTCAAAGTTCTTAAGAGCCTACTTATTTGTAGGTGCGTGAGCTGGAAGGAGAGGTTGAGAGTGAACAAAAGCGCAGCGCTGATGCCGTGAAAGGTCTGCGCAAACACGAGAGGAGAGTGAAGGAACTCACTTACCAGGTACACCAACAGTTTTTATCAGCTAAGTGCTTCCCATACATACGTGAAACATTCATATACAACGATACAATGGTCAAGTGGTTTTGAAGTAAGGCCCTGTGGTTTTTATAATCTTTCAGACGGAAGAAGATCGGAAAAATATTCTCAGGCTTCAGGATTTGGTAGACAAACTTCAGGCCAAAGTGAAATCTTACAAGAGACAAGCTGAAGAGGCTGTAAGTATCCTTAAGATGGAAGGGAAGAGAGAGGTCCCTTATTAAGAAAAGCTAATGAACAAATAATTAAGGTTTACTATTCCTGGTAGTAAATAAGCCATTTGCTTTTTAGAAGACTTGTACTCCTTAAAAACATTTGTGAATTTTGTAATGTTAACGGCTTGATTTTAAAAGTAAATTTTCTGGGCGCTCAGTCAGGTGGCTCAGTTGGTTAAGCATCTGACTTCTGCTCAGGTCATGATCTCATGGCTCATGAGTCCCGCATCGGAATCTGTGCTGACAGCTCAGAGCCTAGAGTCTGTTTCAAATACTGTCTCCCTCTTTTTCTCTGCCCCTCCACTGCTTGCACTGTCTCTCTCTCTCTCTCTCTCTCTCTCTCTCTCTCTCTCTCTCTCCCTCAAATATAAATAAACATTAAAACATTTAAATTAAATAAAATAAATTTTCTATACACAAAGAAACCTCAAAAAATTTCAAAGTAGAAATAATGCAGCTCACATTCTCTAGCCATAGTGTGATAAAATGGTAAAGTGACAGGAAAATATAAACACAAATTCCCAAATGCTTAAATGCTTAAAACACTAACTTTCCTAAATAATCTTGGGTTAAATTGGAAAGAAAAAACATAATTACTGAATACTTACTAATCATAAATAAACTTCAGAGGATGCTACTTTTACAAACCTAAAGAATGTAGTCAAAGTTGTCTTTGGAGGACAATTCATTGCTTTATGAATCAAAAGAAAAAAAAATAAATAAACTGAAAGTCCAATAAAAAATTACAAATAATAATGAAAGAAATATTGTTAAAGATAAAGGTAGACATTGATAAATTAGAGTATACTATTTTCTAATTTGATAGTTTCAGTAATATCTGATCATTTCTGGGGAGTTAATAAAATAAATACACTTATAACTAGCTTAATCAAGGAAAAAGAGAAAGAAAATACAAACACATTAGAAATGAGAAAGGGGGGGCATGCCTGGAAGGCTCAGTCAGAAGAGCATGAGACTCTTGATCTCAAGAGTAATGAGTTTGAGCCCCATGTTGGATGAAAAGATTACTGAAAAATAAAGAAAGAAATGAGAAAAGAGACAAACCACACAATCAGAAAATTATTTTTTACGTAAAATATAAATCTGTCAACAAAGTTGAAATCTTACAGAAATTGATGATTTTTAAAAAAATTGATGATTTTTATAGGAGGCTATAAAAGTCCATTTACTTCTGAAAATGGACTCAGGTCCAGATAGGTCTTTCAAAATTTCAAGTAACAGATAATCCCTGAGCTATGTAAGCCATTCCAGAGCATGGGAAAAGATGGAAAGCTTTCCAGATCATTTTAAGAAGCTCACGTAACCCTCATACCAAAACCTGTCCAAGAGAGAAGGCGGGGGAGTGGGGGGGAGGGCAGCATGGAACTAAAGGCAGTTTTACTCATGAATGTAGTTACAGCAAAGATAAATAACTAACTCGCCGAAACCTTATTTTATTAAGGGGATTGTCCATCATGATTAAATAGGCTTAATTCCTTCAGTGTAAGGATTACTTAATATTAGCGAATCTGTCAGTAGAATCATTACATCCAAAACAGGACAAAAAAATGATTGTTTTGAAATGTTCCAAAATGATATATAAAATTCAACATTTATTTCAATTTAAAGACACTATTAAGAAATTCATCCTTTATATGATAAAGAATATCTATCTTTATATCTATATAAAGAATATCTATCTCGAGCCTACAGTCACCTTATAGAAAGCATTGACAAGAAGCAGGACTTCAGTATTCTTGCCTGCTCTGCTCTTATATATTTTTTCTGCTTTACTTGTGGTGCATATCTTTTAATATGTTTTCATTGCAAAAATAGGGTTGCAATTATTTGTGGGACACCAAGCCCCAAATAAATCATAATGTTCACTTCAATAATAACCAAAATCCAGGAGGCAGTAAGACAACAAGGTTCCCTGCTGAGTATTTTAAGTTCTCCATACATGCCAAGTCCTTTCTTCCCTTAGATCTACAGAGTCTAGAAAGATGCACAGTGGGGATTCCTTACAATTCCATTTTCATTCTCAGGAGGAACAATCCAACACAAATCTATCTAAATTCCGCAAGCTCCAGCACGAGCTGGAGGAGGCTGAGGAACGCGCTGATATTGCTGAGTCCCAGGTCAACAAGCTGCGGGTAAAGAGCCGGGAGGTCCACACGAAAATCATAAGTGAAGAGTGATCATGTCCTGATGCTACGGAACGACTGAAGAGAGGCACAAAATGTGAAGTCTTTGGTCATTTCCTTCTGTAATTATTGTCTATTCTACCCTACTGCAAAGGAAATAAAGAGCATAGGGTACTTTGCAAACAGCATCCTTAGACTGGTCTTTTCTCTCTCTCCTAAAGCGGTGTCAAAGCTAGAATAATCACAAGGCTATCAAACAATTACACTCAACCTGCCATTAAGAAGTAGCATTCACTTTTAAGTATATAAAAATACTTTAAGACTACAAAGTTGTTGCCTATCAGGGAAGTCTGTTTTGGAAGATATCTGAGGGTCACCTTCCTTTCTTTCTAACCTTTCCCTAATGCCAGGTCATAGAAGGATCTTAGAAAGCTCCTGATTCCCCTAACATAAACCTACTTTTCCAGGTCTATGCAAAGAATGACAGCAGCTATACTCCCAAATAGACTACACTATATCATTACTTCTCCTTGATGTTATCAAGAATACAAATCCAAAGTATTAGTATCATTAGCCCACAAGGATTTTTTGCAGCACTAATGCCGATACACCATATATTCAGAGAACACACATCGGGTAATGGGTATGCCATGCAAGAGTGAGATATACCCTTCTCCCTAGTAAAACTACAGGGTGCCTATCAAGTCTGGAGACAAAGAGAATATTATTCTATATACTCCAATGTAATATCAATAAGCTATTAGCCTATGTTTCCAGATTTGATGGCTGCCTGTATAATCATGTGAAGAGCCAAAATAAATAAATGATCAAAAGTGTCAATAAAATATGAGTCCCTAGATAACTTAGGTGCATATTCAACACACATAATAATGAGTATCACTGTGGTGCAAAAACCCAGATATTGTAGCAATCTGGATTACTCAGAGAAGTTTTTCTAGATGATCAAGATTTTTTTTAAGTTTATTTATTTACTTTGAGAGAAAGAGGGAGACAGCATACGTAGGGAAGGGGCAGAGAGAGAGAGAGAGAGAGAGAGAGAGAGAGAGAGAGAGAGAATCCCAAGCAGACTCTGTGCCATCAGCACAGAGCCCAATGCTGGGCTCAAACTCATGAGCCATGAGATCATGATCTGAGCTGAAAATCAAGAGTTGGACACTTAACCGGCTGAGCCACATAGGTACCCTGATGATCAAAATTTTCAAAAATGAATTCAGTTGAGGTGCAGAGCCAAAAGTATGACCTTCCTAGATAGCATAAAGGAAAAGCCAAGTGGTCACTATCCATGTGAATTGAAAGCAAGAGTATATTGGTTTAAATGTACTGCAGGAGAGTGACTTAAATCAGACACAAGGAAGCAGCTTAGCAGGTAACTAGGATTCCCACTGTCATTCTGGCCTTAGGAAGGGTGTGGGATCACCCTTCTCACTGCTTTGGCCCCGCTTTCACTTTGTTCCCACACCACCTATAAATGCTTCAGTGCCTGGTAACTTGGCAGTAATGACCAAAACCAACGTGTTACAACAAACTTACTGCAAAATCTGTCCAGAGTGGGTCAAAGGACTACCTTAAAATTCGTATCAAATCCTACTGAGAACATTATTAAAATGTTCTGTCTTCCTGAAAACCACTGCCCACATTTCTTGGAGGTCTGCTAAAGAAAATGAATGTGAAAAAAAAAAAAAAAACCCAGTTATGAAAGAAAGTAAAATTCTATCTATACCTGTGGTAACCAAGCAGGTTAGGAGTTGGCTAGGAAGGCTCCATCAGACGCATGACTCCTATAAGACCCTTCCTGATGGCTTTAATCTACTCCAGACACAAGAGTGATACCAGAAAGCACGCTGGGCTGCCATACCAGTCAGGTGACCAGAGTCAAGGCTGCTGAGTAATTTGTGGTCACTCCCTTCTATTCTCTGGACCTCCACTATTTCCTTAGTAAAATGAGGAATATGGGTCTGTTGGTCCCTTACAGTAATAGATCCCATGACCAGTACAACCAGTATCTCTAGACACGTGCTTTCAGAAGGTGACCCATTTCATTAAACGGATTGAAATGTAAGTGCAAGAATACAGGAACTGTTGCCAAACAGAGTATATGCAGCAACTTGGGTCTCAGCCGCTGACAGACAATGCAGACACAGAGAGACACAAGACAGACACAATAACAAACATCTCTTAAAAAATCAGAATAGAAAACAATGTTCAGGTATCGTTTGTAAGCAAAATGTGAAATATATACCATGGGTAGCTGGTGGAGGAGTCACAGGTGCTGCCTCTAGACAGAGAAATGCCCTGCTTTCTCATATTTTCCTATGTTGAGTTTCATAGAGGAAACAGGATTTCACAAGCAACTTGCATTTTCAAAAAATGAGAGAAGTGGACACCTCAGCTTGGCGAGGCAAAGAAGTCTGGAGCCAGCTTGAAGTGGGAGTGGTCTGATCTGACAATGAATCAGAGGGAGCCGACTGGACGCAACAAAAGAAGCTGTCCTTGGCTGCTCTTCACGAAGCAAGTTTCAAAATTCAAAATTACGTTTCCAAGCACCCTCAGGAAAGCACAATAAGTTGCAAAGAAAACAAACAAACAAAACTCGTGCCTTCCTGGGGGCGACTAACCACCTCTTCCTACCACTCTGGTCAAGAGCTGCAACCTCCCTTCCTACTCTAATATCTGCAATTGTTCGGCCAGTGGAAGAGACTTCACACAGGCAGCTCAGCGAAACAGAATGACGGCAGCAACAAAGTCCAGGGATGGCAGAACATAGCTGTCTCTGAAACAACACCTTACATTATTCCAAAGGCAGATCACTTTCAGATTGCCGACCTCTCAAATTATTTATAGGAGATTGATTCATATACTTAACCCAATGTGAGAGGAAATACTTCTAATTATATCCAAACATCTTTAATATGAGGGGAATTATGCTTGGAGACCTTCATTGCCAAAAACATGTTTTGCCAAATATGTTTTAAGAAAGAGGAGGAGGCTACGTGTTTTCCATATTTGACCCTATAAAAGTACCCTTGGAATGAGTTGGCTCGTCTTTCCTCATAAAGCTTCAAGGTAAGTGTGTGTGAGGACAGGGCTCTGTCTGGAGACGGTAAGGGATACTTGGCCACCCTCATACATGCCACACATCCCGGTTTCCCTGCCCCTGGCAGCCCTTCCAGTAAGGCACCTACTTACTCCGTGGCAATTTTAATTAGATGTTTCAGTGTCCCCAGTCATTTCCTGATTCTCGCCTAACAATTATGCTATTATTGGGAACCGCTAGAATTTAATCAGAAGAAATTTGCTCTTTCTCTTACAGTTCTGACCCACTTCAAGGTTGCATCCCTAAGGTAAGATACTGATTTTTTTTTTCTTATTCCTCACAGGAGGCAAGAAATCTTCTGAAGGTGGTTGGAGAGTGCTCGGGGGGTTATAAATTGAAAGCATTTTCATTTCATGGCTGATCATGCTTCCCTTGAAAAAATTCTGAAGGGGACTTTAGAAACTGGTTCTCATTAATTTATAGCCTCTGCAATATATGAAAATGCTTTCTTAGAGTCTTGAGAAGTTTTATACACAGTTTTTTTCTATTACCAGCACTGCAGTCTGTCTTTTAAATGAGTTACAACATGTAATACAACATTTTGGTGTTATTATTCATTTATAGAGAAAATGTAAATTTCCTATACTACAGCTTTGCCTCAACATCATATAATATAAAAAAACCATGAGAGACTATCTGAATGAACTGAATCCTTGCCTTGGAAAAGTGGCTTAAACATGTATGTTGTTTCACAGTCCATAAAATGGAAATTAAAAAAGAAAGATATGTAAATGACTGAGCATTTTCAGCAAGACAAAGCATTTTGTGTTACCCAAATCCCTGCAGCTTGAATGGGAAAGCATGGGAAACCTTACACAAGTGCTTTGAGTCTTTCTGGAAAAATATCTTTATGATTATAAAATAAATTACCTATGATCACTATCATTATCTATCACTACTATCTATCACTACCTACTATCACTATCATTAAGCACAGGATTAATGAATGTTAGTTAAAGTGGCAAGAGACAGATCTTGGAAAGGAAATTTTGTGAAAGTTTTCTGAGATTCTCAATAATAAAGCAAGAAAACAGATAATAATATTTTAGAATTAGTCTTTCAGAAATACTAAAGACAGGTGAAGAAGCCAAATTTGTCAAAATTACGGTATGGGAACAAGAAAACATTGATGTAAAATAAGAATTTTTTTTAAACAAAACAACGCAAAGCAAAGCGCACCCCCCCCACCCCCACCCCCGTTTCTGCTTTCCTTGATTTAGGTAGTCTTTGTGAGTCTATAATGAATCCAAATCTGTAATGAAAAGGTGTTCACTATGTACAAAATAGTTCCTAGAATTTTAGCAACAGAAATCCATTGTGCTGCAAATTCACAAAGCCAGCTTTGAGCCCTTGCATGTATCCCGTATGTGTTCTAAGAGGCGTGAAGGATGCTGTAGAAGGAAAAGCACTCCCTGCCTGCAAGGTGCTTATAATCCAGTTGGAAGAGTGCTCTCAGCGAAAGAGCTGGAGGAAACTCTGCCAGAGCCTAGCTCTGTGCCCTGTATAAGCCAGTCACAGGCAACTTAACAGAAATGAATGTGTATACAGATGAAACAGAAAGCAGCTACCAGGTCATACAGCAGGTGAGCCAGAGCCAGAAACCACAGTCTCTTTCCAAATGCTTGACTAAGTTAAGTACCTATCAGTGCTGGCACAAAACACAAACACCCATATTTCGTCTCTAGCCAAACGTGGCCACACTCTACGCAATGTTAAGTGAATACAGAATGTTTTCTTTTTCTAAACGTGAAATATATAATATCTGAATGTCTATAATACTTTTCCTTTCTTTCCCAGGCAGGGTCTTCGACTGGGCTGCCGCCAATAACCTGCAGCCATGAGTTCCGACGCCGAGATGGCCATTTTTGGGGAGGCAGCTCCGTACCTCCGAAAGTCTGAAAAGGAGCGCATTGAGGCCCAGAATAAGCCTTTTGATGCCAAGACATCAGTCTTTGTGGCGGACCCTAAAGAGTCCTTCGTGAAAGCAACAGTGCAAAGCAGGGAAGGGGGGAAGGTGACGGCCAAGACTGAAGGAGGGGCGGTGAGTAAAGTGTCTGAGATGATGAGATGGTGCGGCACCTGGGGCAAGGTGAGCTGACACTTTTTGACCTGGCCTCTCTTATTTGACTTGCCAGACTGTAACCGTGAAAGAGGACCAAGTCTACCCCATGAACCCTCCCAAATACGACAAGATCGAGGACATGGCCATGATGACGCACCTGCACGAGCCTGCCGTGCTGTACAACCTCAAAGAGCGTTACGCAGCCTGGATGATCTATGTGAGTTCATTCTCATGGCCTTTCTGCTTGTGCAAGCAGTTAATATTTTTGAAAAACAGCAGATTATTAAGGTCCCCATGAAATGATTATACTCCTTCTTTCCCCCTTTTTGGTACAGACCTACTCAGGCCTGTTCTGTGTCACCGTCAACCCCTATAAGTGGTTGCCAGTGTACAATGCAGAGGTGGTGACGGCTTACCGAGGCAAGAAGCGCCAGGAGGCCCCGCCCCACATCTTCTCCATCTCCGACAACGCCTATCAGTTCATGCTGACGGGTGAGTGGCTCAAGTGTTTCTCATACAAATTACTTTACCCCCTAGAGTCACAACGTGTTAAAGCTAAAAAGATCTTTGGAAATAATCTAATCCACCCCCCTGGTTGTACAGAAGAGGCAATTAAAACACAGAGAGTTACATGCCGTCAAAGCTGGAACTAAAACCTAGCTCTCCAGACTCCCACTCCGTGATTTTCCCAGGCCACACTACCGCTCCACCTTGATTCAGCTGCATTTGCTTGCAGTCTCCTTCTTGGGAATACATAATTTATTGTATAGATGTAAATAATAAGAGTTAAGATTCAGTAACAACTGAATCACACTGTCTGAATAGAAATGAAAAATACATGTTCGTTCAGTCCTTTTGTGCTTAAGTTTCTTGCTGACCACAAACCTGATGCTTTTAGGAGTATTGTTGTCTCAAGTCATCAGAGACCATCTCAGAGAAGATGCCCTCTCTTTGAATGAAGATGGTGTTTGGGGGCTACACACACATGAACAGATGCTGTGTCCCCCACTTTAAAAGGATTTTGTGCTCCTCATCTGATCTTTCTTCGACCCGATGCCATACTTTGGGGGAGGCTGATGAGAATCTGGGGTGCAGTCTGTGGCCATAAGGCAAAAAAATTTTTTTTTCTTTGTGAGGCCAATTAATTCATTTAGAAACAACACCTCAACCTTGGCTTGATGAACTATTTAAACGTACCGAACTATAGTCCAAACCCTTAGTAGATTACCCACTTTTCAGAAAGTTTCATGCACTGACCAGCAGACAGCATGCTACCAGAATCCACAGCTGACAACTAGACAGTGTCTGGCTTTGGAAAGTATCGCTCTTTGTCTTAAACCAGGACATGTTTATTGTCACAGCTTAAGGAATTCAAGATATAACAGCATTCTATGTTTCTCCTCAACTTAAGAGGTTTAAGAATAATGTCATACATAGCTTTACAATAATGTATTTAAAAACTCCATTTAAAGTGAGACACTCAACACCACAGGTCCGTCCCCATAGAAAGTTTTGTTTGTGTAACTTGTACATATGCTGATTGCCTGCTGTTTTTCTTCTAGATCGGGAGAATCAGTCTATCTTAATCACGTATGTATTACTATCCTGGGACTCACTGGCAGTTTATTTGCACTGGGAAAAAGACACCAAAAAAGAAAAAAAAAAAAATAGTTAATGCTCCCATACTGAGGCAATGGCTGATCAGCCTAGAAATAGATACTGTTTATAGCTTGTTGGAGGGCTTAGACTACCTCAGAATATAAAATAACAATGCCCCAAATTTTGTCATTTGCTAGTCCAGTCTTAAAGGCTGCACAGAACTTTCCTGAGAGTATAAAATGATGGTATAAAATCCTGTCTCTGGGCATGGAAGGGAATAACATACCACCTCCTGAACAGTTGAGCCGTTTGGGAATGTTACCAGTAGCTCATTTTTAAGGCCTCCTTGAGAGATGTCCAGTCCTTCAAAGACTTAACCTAAGTCATGTCTTTAATCTAAAGAGACTGAAGAACACATAATTGTTTCATAGAGTTTTTTTTACTAACAGTTTCACTTCCCACATAGTTGTGGGTGGTTGCCCTTTGGCTCCCTCAACCCCAGGCCACCTAGAAGAGAGCCTGGCACATTTTAAGCCCTCAAGAAGTATGTGTTAGGTGATTAATGGATGGATTTCTCTACTTCTTATCAGTGGAGAGCAACAGAAATAATATGAACTGACAAAGACATAAAAAGATCGATGCATAAGGTAGTAAATGCTGCTAGTGGAAGCACTTTCGTTCGTCACAGAGGTTAATTCCTCACATATGTTTGGTCTCTGTTTGGCAGCGGAGAATCCGGGGCGGGGAAGACCGTGAACACCAAGCGTGTCATCCAGTACTTTGCAACAATTGCAGTCACTGGGGAGAAGAAGAAGGAGGAAGTTACTTCGGGCAAAATGCAGGTGGGTCTGGGGTCAGACTCAAGATGTCAGGGCTCTCAGGAAGTCTGGAGCCCCGGAGGTGAGGACCGTGCTTGCCTTTGCAGGGGACTCTGGAAGATCAAATCATCAGCGCCAACCCCCTACTGGAGGCCTTTGGCAACGCCAAGACCGTGAGGAACGACAACTCCTCTCGCTTTGTGAGTCTCTCAGTCACAGAAGGCTCTTCTCAGCCCTTAAGTGCCCGAGAAAGCATGCCTGAATTATCGTTGCAGTCTCCTCTTTCTCATGCGCTTCAAGTCTGGTATATAACATCATCATTTTTACTTGCAAGGGTAAATTCATCAGGATCCACTTCGGTACCACGGGAAAACTGGCTTCTGCTGATATCGAAACATGTGAGTAACAGGACCTCCTCAACAGAATCCAAGAATGACAACTGATGGTTTGGAGGAACATTTTGCAGCTCCTGCTGAGCCTGGAGCCTGTGAAACACCAGTCTGCTGCCAAACATGCCCATGGTTAATGCCAGTCTTACCCATAGCCCACAGTGTGCTTTATCCTCAGTCATGAGCTAATGATTCCGTAAGAACTGCCGGGAGCCGTTGGGCTTGTCTGAAATAATCCAGCCTCAGAATGAATTTCAACTTCTTCTAGGAAAATACTAACATGAGGGTAAATGAGTTGCCTACTGAGCCTTGATAAATGTTGCTCTTAATGGTCTATTTTAAAGTGAGAAGAGACCCTGGGGAGACAGGGGTTCTTGAGAATCAATTATACTCCAAATGTCAAGGATCTTCTGCATGAGAAATGTCTATATCCTGGGCCAGGCAGGCTTTAGTTTCTTTCCAGAGGTGCTAAGAATAACTGCAATGGTGTTTGCAGAGGCACAATATGTGGTACCTCGGGGGGACATTCCGTGGAAATCTCAAGGGGCCAGTGAGAAGTAGCTAATGACCCCAAGTTCCAAAATCACTCCAGGAACTTTGTAATTTTTCTGCCCTGACCAATGTCTACTTTCCACTGCAGATCTTCTGGAGAAGTCTAGAGTTACTTTCCAGCTGAAGGCAGAAAGAAGCTACCACATTTTTTATCAGATCATGTCTAACAAGAAGCCAGACCTAATTGGTAAGAAAGAGCTTAAGTTTATACGCTAGACGTTAATCATTTATTAACAACTTCTAGTGTAAAATGTATACCCTGACTTCTGTGTACCCAGAAATGCTCCTGATCACCACCAACCCTTATGACTATGCCTTCGTCAGTCAAGGGGAGATCACAGTCCCCAGCATTGATGACCAAGAGGAGCTGATGGCCACAGATGTAAGTTACATATGCAGGGTTGTTTTTGTTTTTTTTAATCCATTATGTATGGGAATGAAAATAACACCCCTCTCTGGGTGTGGTTAAAGATAAGGTATAAATTCTCCTCAATAAGTTAGTGTCTTCTGTCCTTTTGTCTTCTCATTTTTCCTGGTAGAGTGCCATCGAAATCCTGGGCTTCACCTCTGATGAAAGAGTCTCCATCTACAAGCTCACGGGGGCTGTGATGCATTATGGGAACATGAAGTTCAAGCAGAAGCAGCGTGAGGAGCAGGCCGAGCCAGATGGCACCGAAGGTAACAGACGAAAAGCCCACTCCATATTCATGTTTCCTTTACAGCTGAGCTTCTGATGGATGTATGCAAATTTACCCCCATACAGACTTTCTATAAAATGATTCACTCATCACTCTGCTCCTATGAATTGTGGGGCCCACAGTAGGTCACACAGGATGCCTGAATTGTGTCTTTACAGTTGCTGACAAGGCGGCCTATCTCCAGAGTCTGAACTCTGCTGACCTGCTCAAAGCCCTCTGCTACCCCAGGGTCAAGGTCGGCAACGAGTACGTCACCAAAGGCCAGACTGTGCAGCAGGTAAGTGAACGGCCTCAATGAATCACACACATCCCCAGCCTTCTCAACACGTCTTTAGTAACGCCAACAATCATTACTCTGTCCACGAAGGTATACAACGCAGTGGGCGCCCTGGCCAAGGCCGTCTACGAGAAGATGTTCCTGTGGATGGTCACCCGCATCAACCAGCAGCTGGACACCAAGCAGCCCAGACAGTACTTCATCGGGGTCCTGGACATCGCCGGCTTTGAGATCTTTGATGTGAGTTGTTGGAATAAGCGGCCCTGTTAAGGCCCCTCCACTTCGTGTCTGCTCTGCCGAATTCCCCCTGGGTTTCCCAAACTCACTTGAGCTCTTTGGTGTTTGCAACGCCCTAGTTCAACAGCCTGGAGCAGCTGTGCATCAACTTCACCAACGAGAAGCTGCAACAGTTCTTCAACCACCACATGTTCGTGCTGGAGCAGGAGGAGTACAAGAAGGAGGGCATCGAGTGGGAGTTCATCGACTTTGGGATGGACCTGGCTGCCTGCATCGAGCTCATCGAGAAGGTTCGTATGACTTTTCAGGTCACAGAGTATACTGCTGAATAGTATTTAAGTGAGAATCTTAAAATATTGCTACTGGTAAACAAAATCAGGAAAACTCCTTCTTTTGCTAACTCCAAGGTAGATATCCTGGTAAAAGGAGAGTGAATATTTTCTTTAACGTACAGAACTCTACATTTCCCAATGGTTTGCAATGCTGGTCTCATATTTAAAGCCATCTTTCCTTATAAAAGAGCACTAGATAGAGTATTTTGTACTTATTATCACTTCGTCATCCTTAGATTCATTATTACTGGTAACTGAAATGCCAATTTCTAGTACTTAAAAGCAGAGGCTCTCAAAGTTCGGTTTAAGACTCACCACAAGTACTTAATAAAATTGCACATTACCCTTGGAAAAACTTTTTGGTCAGTGTGGATGGGGGCCTTGGAACCTGAATTTTCATCAAGTGATTCTGATGCAACCAGTTTTTGAGTCACACTGGGAGAAATACGGCTGTAAAGCCTTGGGGCGAGACACAAACTCCACAAGAGCATGCCCTTCAATCATCTCCCTCACCATCACATCCCAGAGCCCAGCACAGCATCTGGATCTCTAGAGGCACTTGATACATATTTGCTAACTTAACGACTTCTGGCCCAAGGAATAAGTCTTCATTAGTTGTAAGAAATTAAAAGATGAATTTACTCAAATAGGATCATGATGTTACATATTATTTCTATAAGCAGACAAAATTCAAACGGCATCTGTTTCTTTTTCTACTCTCAGCCCATGGGAATCTTCTCCATCCTAGAGGAGGAGTGCATGTTCCCCAAGGCTACAGACACCTCCTTCAAGAACAAGCTGTATGAGCAGCATCTTGGAAAGTCCGCCAACTTCCAGAAGCCCAAGCCTGCCAAAGGCAAGGCCGAGGCCCACTTCTCGCTGGTGCACTACGCCGGCACCGTGGACTACAACATTGGCGGCTGGCTGGACAAGAACAAGGACCCCCTGAACGAGACCGTGGTTGGGCTGTACCAGAAGTCCGCAATGAAGACTCTGGCTTTCCTCTTCACTGGGGCAGCAGGTGCTGAAGCAGGTAACTTGCAACAGAAGTCATCTTTCATTTAATGTATAAAACATACACTGAGAAAGCCTGTCTTATGATTTGCTTGTGCTCTCTCTACCCCCCTTAGAGGCTGGTGGTGGGAAGAAAGGCGGCAAGAAGAAGGGTTCTTCTTTCCAGACTGTGTCTGCTCTCTTCAGGGTACAAACATCCTTTGCTCTCTCTTATTTGACTTAAGAACTTCAATTTTATTGTATCTGTGGGGCAAGGGGAGTAATCTTGCAAGGATTCCAGAACTGAATGTGACTCAAAGATCTAGGTCAGTTGGTGGTGGTAGAATGGAGTCTCAGAGGGTCTGGGGTAGTTTGGAAGAGACACTTCAGTGTATAAGAGACAAGGTGTCAGGAGGGATGACAGTGAATTGCAGAAGTCAGTATCAGATAACAAAATTAAATCTGAAGGCCAGGAAATAAAGTCATTTGACATTTAAAAGGTCCTATTGGGATAGGACTAAGCAAAACGAGATTTTTTGGAGTATGTGGGAGCCTCCAAATGATGCACGTGCCTAGGTATATATTGGCACAGAACTGAATAGAGTGGATTTTGAAAGCCAAAGACAGAAGAACAGTGTTGGGAATTGGAGGCTGATTCTAAACGAAGGGTATAAAACAGATGTGATAAAAAATAGCTCTTGAAGGAAAATTTGCTTTTCTTTGGACAATCCCATCTGTAACAATGAAAGCTTTAGTTATCTGGAAAAACAAACAAACAAACAAACAAACAAACAAACAGGATTTCCAGAAATTGGAACCCTTCTCACAGTTGGTAACATGGCTGTTGGTTTTCTGCCAATTCCCAGAGTGAAGCACTAAAAGGCCACTTTCTGTGGAATGAGCAGGAGGACACAGCTCTGTAATTAGGAAAAGGAATAGGAATGTGATAGAGAAGCAGATACAATTGAAAGTAGGGTAAATAAAGAAATGACAGATTTGGAATAAGGCACTGAATTACTTGTAACGTCAGATCACATATCCAGGTGAAACAGTATGGATGGGGTATTTCCCTACATTTAGAATATCATATTAAATCTACAACACATGCTAGGAGATTCAAAAGCAATGAACAACCACCTCAACAACTTGTAGACAAATATGTTTATAAGGCACAAAAACAGGAAAGGGAAGGACTTTTTGGGAATGTGGAAATTCCAGAAAGAACTCTTTGCAAATTCAAATTAGGATACCATTCGTTAGAATTGAAGCAATGTCACGGTTGTCACAGTGATTATGTCTGTAAATATGAATGCATGAAAAGAGCACACTTTCAAACCAAATATTCATTAATTCCACAGGAGAATCTGAATAAGCTGATGACTAATCTGAGGAGCACTCACCCCCACTTTGTACGCTGCATCATCCCCAATGAAACCAAAACCCCCGGTAAGACACTTCTGACATCCAGACAAGGGCCAGTGTGTTTGCTTTAGACCATGAAATAAGGCATGTGTATCCTTCCCTTTAGGGGCCATGGAGCATGAACTTGTCCTGCACCAGCTGAGGTGTAACGGAGTGCTGGAAGGCATCCGCATCTGCAGGAAGGGATTCCCCAGCAGAATCCTTTATGCAGACTTCAAACAGAGGTCAGACTTTCTCACTTCAAATTATCTCAAGAGGTTCTTTTATTTATTTCAACTTTTTTGATTGAAATAAAAATCCTTTATACGTTCTATTATAATTGAGGAGAAGAGAAACACACTTAACAGACTCTGTATTGATCATTTGGTATGCTGATATGCCAAAAGTTTGACACCCTTTGAATATGCAGAGAATAAAGACGTAGATATGATTTCTTGTTTATGTTTGTTAGACTACCCAAAAGTTACATTTCTAAAATAAGGTAAGAAGATTTGTTATTGGTGACAATAGCTGTATCATTTATTTGTTTGGCCTAAACAGATACAAGGTATTAAATGCAAGTGCAATCCCTGAAGGGCAGTTCATTGACAGCAAGAAGGCTTCTGAGAAGCTCCTTGGGTCCATCGACGTTGACCACACCCAGTATAAATTTGGTCACACCAAGGTAATGGTCTCTAAAGCCCACCCGATGCTATCCGTGTCCCTTTGAAGTTTATGTACAGTTTCTGATCTGCATATCCTCCCCCCACACAGGTCTTTTTCAAAGCTGGTCTTCTGGGGCTTCTAGAGGAGATGCGAGACGAGAAGCTGGCCCAGCTGATTACCCGAACCCAGGCCAGGTGCAGAGGCTTCTTGGCCAGAGTGGAGTACCAGAGGATGGTGGAGAGAAGGTATTAACAGAGATATTTTACTGAGCCCCAGCAGCCAAGGCCTTTTCACTCTGCTTCCTGTGAGAACCTGACATGGAACATTTCTGCTTCTGTCACAGAGAGTCCATCTTCTGCATCCAGTACAACATCCGCGCCTTCATGAACGTCAAGCACTGGCCCTGGATGAAGCTGTATTTCAAGATCAAGCCCCTCCTCAAGAGCGCCGAGACCGAGAAGGAGATGGCCAACATGAAGGAAGAATTTGAGAAGACCAAGGAAAGTCTTGAAAAGGCTGAGGCCAAAAGAAAAGAGCTGGAAGAGAAAATGGTTGCTCTGATGCAAGAGAAAAATGACCTGCAACTCCAGGTCCAAGCTGTGAGTATCAGAACCCATTTGTTTAGCACCCAATCTGATGCGAAAATTTCAGCTCAGTAATTGCTAGAGAAAGGTCTAGATTCCACCTAAGGGACTATCAATCTTTCCTAACTCACAACTCCATAGAAGATCCACACAATCCCACACACAACATTACTACAAAGCATTGCAGTAGGATTCTTTGCTGTTTAAAAGGAAAAAGAAAAGCATTTTCCCTTTCCCCCTAGTGTTTTTCCTAGCAGAATGTAGTCAAAAAATGAGGTGATCTTGGCTCCCCAAGATTCTCCCTACTGAGAAGAGCAAATTAGACCAGTGAAAAGAACAATAATCACAGTGAAGAGGGAGGACACATCATGATGAAAATACATCCACTTGAAACCAGTATTCTGGCAACTTCACTGACAGTTCTATCTTTAGAAACTCTCCAGTACCTGAAAGAATAGGATCATGACCAGGATAATGGGAACACTTTCTATAGACAGTGTCAGTTTTTATCCAAAGCATGAGAGACAGGGTTGACATTCTTGCTTGATGTCCCAATAAACACCCAGAAGACCTGGAAGAAATGTTTGATCAAACACCACTGCTTAACCCACTTTGTGACGCAAATGACCAGAGACTTTCAGTTTGCTACCGAGACCCACTACCTGAGTACTGAGAGTTGTCCTACAGTCCTCTGAGCTCAGAAGAACATCTACTTTGGTCCAGTTGGACGTACAGGTTTAGGGCCTTTCACTAGAAGATGTAAAGAAAGATGAACTGTCTGTACCTACCTGGGTTGGCACTGTGACTTTGAACAGTTTTTCCAAAAGGACAAAAGGGTCATCACACCTTCGAGAACCGGGTGCTAACTGCAAGGTATACCTCAGTTTCCAATCATACTCCTCTCCTCTGAGAATAGTATGACCTCTTTCCAACATCATTCTGTCAAGTCTCCACATTTAATAAATACGGAATAATGTTCCAAGCACCAGGGATACAACTTGAAGTAAGAGGCAT
The DNA here is from genome assembly GCF_014898765.1 of Herpailurus yagouaroundi. Taxonomy (NCBI): domain Eukaryota; kingdom Metazoa; phylum Chordata; class Mammalia; order Carnivora; family Felidae; genus Herpailurus; species Herpailurus yagouaroundi. The sequence continues at coordinate 17,429 of NW_024421259.1, forward strand.
GGCCCCTGCTCCCACAGAGTTTCTATTCTAACTTATGAGAAACCCACCTGGTACTTCTTTAAGCACCACCTCTGAACATTTTTAGTGCCTCCTATTTCTTCCATGTGTTTCCTTTGATTCCCAGCTACTCTGTCACTGTAAGACATCTTCCCTTTAAGTCACTTTCCTGATATTACCCCTCCCTCTAGCAACCTGCTGGATACCTGACCATTTTGTCTGTTTTTTACACACTAAACTTTTCTGGAAATAAATACTAAAGAAAGAAAGGAGACCTATCTGAAATTATATACCAACACATTAAATATAAATATAGGTCATCATTAGGGGAACAAGAAGTTTTCCTGGACCCGCTTAAAGTCCCTGGCTGGGTCTGAAAATTAAAGCAAACAACATCAACTAACAGGAGAAAAGCATGCACGTTTATTGAATTTTTACATGTACATGGGAGCTTTTGCAAGAGACTGAAGACCCAAAGAAGTAAGCAGAGCAGGAAGCTTATATATCTTTTAGACAGGCAATAAATTTGTAAAGATTTGACAGGACAAAGGGGTTTGAGTTAAGAGTAATAAATGGTGAAAAAGTAACTAAAAAGATAAGGGTTAGTTTAACAAGGTTTGTTTATACAGCCTTCTTGGCCCCCAATTCTCATCTCTGGTGATAAGAATGTCTTCTTTCCTACTAGTACAGGAAGGGTACTTTGACCTGTTTTACGGTGAGGGCAGGAGGTCAGAGTGGGTTTCCTGCATCTTCCATTTTCTCAAACTCCTTCAGTTTATGGTACACAATATGCCACGGTGCCATATTTTGGCATAGTATGTCCTGAACTGCATCATTAGCAAATAAAACTGTATCATAATTTCATCAGGAACCATGACTTCAATTCCTTAAATTAAAAAAAAAATCTGCAATGTCATAATAAGTGCCCAATAAACATTTCCTAGATGATGGGAAGTTTACAAAAAGTAACCTAAGGCTTTAAAACACAATTCACTTATATGATTTTGAAATATTAATAAAACCTGAAAATGTCCAAAGAACTACAATCTAAAAATGCCTATTATCCCTTTTCAGGAAGCAGACAGCTTGGCTGATGCAGAGGAAAGGTGCGATCAGCTGATCAAAACGAAAATCCA
>NW_024421260.1:0-30318 GCF_014898765.1 Herpailurus yagouaroundi
GACGAGGCTGAGCAGCTGGCCCTGAAGGGCGGGAAGAAGCAGATCCAGAAACTGGAGGCCAGGGTGGGTCTTCTGATGGCACATTTCCTCATTCCAATCCAGGGCCTTTTGAGGACCTAGTGCTGCTGGATGAGTGGGGCATACAGAGATGGAATGAGACACATTCCTTGCTGCCAAAGAGCTTTTAAGGGGACAATTAGACTAGGGCATGAAACCTAGATATAAAACAGAGTGAAAGAAGCACCACAGGTCATTTGAAGAAGCAGAAATCCGTTGAGTGAATGGATCGCAGTAAATGTCTTTAAAATGCCCACGTTTTTACAGGTACGCGAACTTGAAGGAGAAGTTGAAAGTGAACAGAAGCGCAATGTTGAAACTGTCAAGAGTCTACGCAAACATGAGAGAAGAGTAAAGGAACTCACTTACCAGGTAAGGAAAATGGCTAGTCTAGGTTTTCACCCTAGTTTGCAAGGGATCAAAAAGCAAATGTACAACAAAATGTCATGGTGTTTGTACTCTCAAGAGACTCACTCTTAAAAATATTATTTCAGACTGAGGAAGACCGCAAGAATGTGCTCAGGCTCCAAGATCTCGTGGACAAACTGCAAGCGAAGGTGAAAGCTTATAAGAGACAAGCTGAGGAAGCGGTGAGTTCCGAACCCCTTGGAGTGACTGAGCAGCCTCTGGTCTCAGATATGGCAGAACCACTTCATTTAAGGGATGAAAGAAAAGGAGGGTATGGTGAGGAAGGATCAAAGGAAAATGGCCAATGACATTCTAAAGAATGAGAAGAAACCAACCACTCAAGGAGCCAGGGAAAATGGTTCCAGGGAAGGGCAAGAGCAACAAAATGCTTTTGAGTGGAAAAGAGTCTGGTTCAAGGAACAGAAAGAACCACGGAGAGAGCAGTAGAGAAGAGGCAGTAGAGTGAGGTAGGAAGCAGATCACAGGGTCTTCTAGGCCCTGGTAGGAAGTCTGGATTGTATTCCAAGTACAGTGGGACCCTGGGAAGCCACAGGAGGGTTCTGAACTGCTCAGTCATGCCTGGGCTTATACTCTTTAAAGTATATTCTGGCTACTTTGTGGAGAATGGACTGTTGGGTAACACAGGCAGTACAAGGAGACATTTTATGAGGCTTTCCAGGAGGTCCCATGGCTTGTGTTAGAATGGTGGTGGAGCAGACAGAGTGGAGAGACTCAAGACACATTCTGGAGGGAGAAACTACTGGATATGCTAAAAGGTCGCCCTTGGGAGGCGAGAGAGAAAGGAAATCAAAGGCAATTCATCCAGTCTGTGATTTGAATAACCAGGTGGATGGCACAGCAAGGACTAAAATGCGGAACTAAGAGAGGAACAGATTCACAGGGCAAGAAAGAAACAGGAATTCTGTTTTGGAAACACTGAAATACCACTGTATACATAAGTGAAGGTGACAAGTAAGCAGTTAAATATTAAGCCTGGAGCTCAGAAGGTCCCGCTTATGTTCAAACCACTGAGCTCAGAAGATCTTGGTTATGTTCAAATCAACAGATTCTTGGCACTCCACCTTATCTCACTTCTCCAGCCTATGATTTATCTTAAATAATAAATATTGCTGATTTCCTAAGTATTTAAGTATGGGTATATATATATATATATATATATATATACCTACTTATCACAAATTAGTTCCTCTGTCCATGAATGGTTTTCATTTTTCTGCTGACCTCTAAGGTCTGGGGCAGGGAGTGGGTGCGGTGGGGGGGGGGGGGGGGGGGTTGGTGGTGACAGAGAGACTTAACATGTCTCTCTGGCTCTTACTTTCCTCATCTATAAGAGGAAGATCTAAGGTTTTTTTTCAAGCTCTGTTATTTAGTGATTCTAAGTTTTATTAACTTCAAAATTTGAATGCCACATTATGGACGGCTGTCAATGAGCCTTTTAAAAAAGGACAATTACTAAAGACTAAACCCGAACTGGCCTTCCCAAACTCACTGATTATCTGTTCAAACATAATCAGAGACTACTCAAAACTATTTTAAGAAACAAGTTTTCTTTAATTTGTAAACTGCATTAAGTTGTAATAATTTATATTCAATGGGCAATAATTTATACTCCAGGCTATTAGCTCAGTATAACACAGGTGGTATACCTGCATTTTTAGAAGGTTTGGTTTCATTCACCAGACTCAGGGGGACAAAAAGTTTGGAAAACTGACATATTTAGTAATGGCTCTAAGATGTTTACATGTTAAAAAGGAGAACTTTTAGAAATCCTGGTGGCAAATGTCACCTGTCCCTCCTTGTTATCCATGAGTTCAAGAAGCATGCAAGGAAAATTAAAAATAAAAAATAAAATAAAAAAATAAAAAAAAATTCAAGAGCATTTCTCTAGGTTTTTTTTTTAAAAAAAAGGTTTAGTAGAGTGAAGTCTTTTCAAGTAAAAAGAAATTTGAGACCCACTGACCTAAGAAACTAGAAATCCTGACCTTTTTTCCCTCCTAAATGCATTTCCATTCATTCTCAGGAGGAACAATCCAATGTCAACCTCTCCAAATTCCGCAAGCTCCAGCACGAGCTGGAGGAGGCCGAGGAACGCGCTGACATTGCCGAGTCCCAGGTCAACAAGCTGCGGGTAAAGAGCCGGGAGGTCCACACGAAAATCATAAGTGAAGAGTAATTCAACCAAATGCTGAAAAGTGACCAAAGAAATGCACAAAATGTGAACATCTTTGTCACTCTGTTTTCTACTCCGGAGTTTTGCAGATAAAAAATTTATCCGCAAATAACTTGTGAGTCTCTCTTTCCACCCGCCCCCCCCACCACCCCCGTGTCAATTAATCTTTTTCTGCATCAAGAAGAGAAGGAAAGAGATTTTGCTTATATCTTATGGAGAAGGATTTAGTCACCAAGAATAAAATAGGATAGGAACAGCCAGGCCAATCCGTGTTGGTAAATGCCCTAAACCCCCCTTGTCCCTGGGGAGGGGGGAGCAGGTGAAACTACAGGTGGGCATTAGGTGTACACAACATGGAACATCTGATAAGTCTCACTTGGTAAAACATCAGCTAGCTATCAGAGAGGCTGATTTCTATTAACGAAGTAACTTATTTTCTTCATAAGATGGTAGGAAATTCTTGATCCCAAGATTGAGTAGAAATAAATTAAAACACTAATTAGCTACATAAAATAAGTGAAAATATAAAACGTTTGGATTAGACCCTCAACAATATTAACAATGCAAACTCTCCACTATAACTACGTGAACTATTAATTTGGGATTAGGGATTCCTTGAGAGAGAAATATTCTGTATATTTTCTAGTCCTTTTTAAATATGAGAGATTTTTTTCTTTTTTGCCACTGCGATATGTTTAGTTATTTGTTTTCCTGAGCTCCTCCCTCGTTGTGAAACGAGAGTTAAGAATGAATATATTTGCAGTATTTGTGCTCATTCTGGAAAGTTCGGTATCTCTTACAAGGCGTTCTCCCAGTACTTCTGACAGCAGTGGAAGGCCAATTAATCTTTTTTTCAGTCAGTTCCCCCTTCTCATTATTTTCTCTCTGGCTTGCGACGCTGTGCCTTTCTACCATGCTGCAGCAATTGTCCTCATCATGATTAGAATTGGTATCACTACCAGGGAGCTACATGTGCGGGAGGTGGCATGGGCCTCCTCACCTCATTTTTAATAGACAAGGAGCAAGTAAAACAGCAAGTATCTTGTCGACCAGGAATGTAACAAAAGAACATACGAGAACCATACACCTCTTTAAAAAAAATTTTTTTTAATGTTTATTATTTTTGAGAGAGAGAGACAGAGAGCAATCAGGGAAGGGGCAGAGAGCGAGGCAGACACAGAATCCGAAGCAGGCTCCAGGCTCTGAGCTGTCAGCACAGAGCCTGATGTGGGGCTCGAACTCACAGACCGTGAGATCATAACCTGAGCTGTAGTCAGCCACCCAACCGACTGAGCCACCCAGGCGCCCCAAGAACCATACACCTATTTAAAAAAAACAATACCAGATTACTTTTTTTTTTTTTTTTTTTTTTTTAAACGATCTAGTCAGTTAAATTATCCGGCTGCACTCCTCTGGACCTCAGCTCCTGGGGGAAATCCCTCTGGGTTGATATGCACCTTCACTTTTTTTTTCTACTGAGCCTTAGAGACAAGTGTTCATCCTAATGCTGCATCCTGAGCTGTACTATAAATTAAAATCTACCCTTCCCTGATAGCAATGCTCCCCTGGAAGCTCTCCTAAGAGGTGACCTTTACTCTCTCAGGCTCTGAGAACTTAAGTTCTTAAGGAGCCCTGAGCTACAAGCAATATCCTGCCTCCATCCCCAGTGCTGCTCATCCTCTTGTAGAGAGTTCTTCCTTCTTTGAGATTCCTGCTGTTCTGCTTATCCCCCACACCTGCTGCGGTCCTTGACTGACTTCCTTCAGTACGATTTTGGCCCTTCTTCTCTGATCACCCAATTTTTCCCACATTCCTGGGAGATTTCCTCATCCATATGGATGATGTCTCTAGCCCAGTGACTCCCATCCTCCACTGCCTTCTCGTCCCCTGCACCTCGTCCACAGTCCCACTCTGGAAAAGGCCCCAACATCACACTCACCAAATCAAGCACCACCTTTCTGATCTTCCAGCTTGCATGTTGCCCTATCCCTAATCTAACGTTCTTATTTAACCACACTGTACCTCCAATAATCTCTGACCTTTTATTTCTTCCATATTCATTAGCCCCTTTTGCTCTCCCAAGCAAGCAAAAATTCATTATCTTTTGTCCACTCTCTTCACAAAACCCCAAACTTGCTTGCCATCTCCTATCCCCTGCCACACTCAAGTGGAAAGAAACCAAACCTGAATGAATGCAACAGTTCACTGCTCCACATTTCCAAGGAAATGGTACCAGTATAAATTCCCAATCACGGACCCTGCTGGGCCTTCGGTGCTGGAGTTATGCAGTCAACTTGCTCAGTCCCTCTAGTTCTATTTCAGATCTCTGCTCTCCTCAAATCTCCATTCCCTGCCTTTGGCCCCAGAAGATGACCTCACATCCTGCTTAAAAGAAAAACTAGGTGCTCTCAGATGCCAATGGCCTCCCATTTCTGCTGCCAAGCCATATTCATCCTTCGAATGTGGAGGTCGCTCCTCCAATTTAAATTCAGGGCCACCTCATCTGCCTATTCTAAATCTCATACCCTCCCCCCTTCTCAGGATATACAGTGGACACTCCTTTTCTTCCACCTTCTTCTCAATATCTTGCACTCTACTGCATCCTATCTTAAAACTGTCACTTGACCCAATTCTTCACTCTAGTTCCTTTCTCATGTCTCTACTTTCTGACAAAATCTCTCAAAACTGTTACATATACACATTGCTGCCTTTCCTCACCTCCTCCTCAACTCACTCCAGGCTGGTGTTTGTTCCCTCCACGCCACCTAAATGGATCTCACTATGATCCTCAGTGACGTCTTCCTTGCTAAATCGAATGGACACTTCTCAATCTTTAATCACCTCAACCTCTCAATTGCATGTTACACATCTGACCATTCTCTTTTATGGAAATGTCTTCTTCCCTTCATTTCCAAAACTCTGACCTGCTTTGGTGTCCTTCATAGCTCCAGCTCTCCAGCCTCTCTCATTCTCCTTCATCATCTCATCTGCCTCTGTCTAACCATCAGAAGTTTTTGTGAACTCAATGTGATGTGGACCAAGTTTCCATCCTAGGCCCCCTTCTCCTCTCAGTTTACATTTCTCCTTGGATGATCTCACCTGCTCCCTTGGTTTCTATTACCATCCATAACGTATGGATTCCAAATTTACACCCCAACTCTAGTTCTGTACTCTGAACTCCAGGCTTGATGTCTCTGCTAATAGAAGAAACTTTAAACTCAACATGGCCAAAATTAATTCATGACCATAGCCTCCGATCCTTTAGCCTCTCTTGTAGAGAGGCTTATCACAGCGCATGGCAACGGTGATCATTCAGTTCCTCAATCTAACTATTTAGGAACCAGCCTTGAGACCGACCAACCTGTCCTTCACTCACCCATTTCCAATCGGTCATCATGGTTTTTTCTTCACTGCCCTGAAATATCTTTCAAGACCATCAACTCCGTCTTTTCCACCATGTTCCCCATCCAAACTGCCATCATCTACTGCCTGGTCTCCCACACAACTACTCTTCTTTCCTGAGTCTAAACCATTCTGACAGAATCTAAACTGCAGCCAGTGAGAGCTTTCTAAAAACAATACACTGGCCACATCACTGTCCCGCTTAAAGTCACCCCTCTTTTCTCATAGCATAAAGATTAAAATCCTGAGGATGGCCCTCGCCTACCCTGTAAGCTCCACCTTGTGATACACTCTGCCTTCCTCTTGTGTGTCTCAGCCTCACTGATCTCCTTTTTAGTTCTAGGGACATACTCTGAGCCTTCTCACCTGCCCTGGCTTCAAGGACCCTCTCACGTCTTACCTCTATACTTCGACTAGCTAGGGCCTATTCATCCTCTAAATCTGAGCTTAAATTTCACTATGTTAAGAAAAAGACCTAGACCCTCCCGAATAGGTCTGATTTCCCTGTTGTATGCTCTCTTTACTTATCACTTAACTAAACTGCAAATAAGTAATGTCATTCTCCCTCATTAAAATGGATGTTACATGAAGCATATATAGGTTTGGGGTCTTTCTTATTCACCCGTATATCCCTCCACTTGACATTGTGCCTTGACCAGAGTGTCTGCTCAATAATGACATTTTGGAAGTATGAATGAATGAAAATTTCCATACCTTTGAATTTGCTGCCTGCATGCCCTCCCCTTCTTATCCATCTGGCAAATGTTTACCCATTCCTTAAGTCTCAGCTTCGACATGGTTCCCTTTAAAGCCTTATTTAAGAGTCAAAGCATCCCCTGATAAGTGTTCTAGGACCTGCAGGTGGACGGAAATGTTCCTTTCCCGTACTTTCATCTCACTGTCCTATTCTCCTCACTTCTGCTGCTGCCTCTGACCATCATACTCTCACCTCCTCTTTTGTAAGTGCACCCTACTTATCCTTCAAGGGCACTGGCTCCAAGCAACCATCCCTAAAAGGAAGAAGAATCTCTCTAGAGCAATTACCTATACCTTCTCCTGTTCAATTATCCCTTCCTGTCTTCTCTTTCCCACCGAGATATTCTACCCCGTCTTATCTCTTATGTTCAGTTACTGCACCCTGGCCATGTCTCCTTCACAGTCACAGTATTTTGTCTTAACTCTCTCGTCCAGTTATTTCATCCTTTCTTATCTCTCTGCTCATTTATTGCATCCTGTATGATCTCTTCTGCCCAGTTATTCCATTCTGCCTTATCTTTCCCGCTCAGTTATTGCATCCTGTCTGATCTCTCCCATTTGTTTTTGCACCCTGTATTATCTCGCCTGCTCATTTGTTGCATCCTGTCTTCTCTTCCCCTCATTTATCGCATGTTTTCTTATCTCTCCTCTTCCATCACTGTATCCTACCTTGTCCTTCCCATTCAGTTATTGCATCCTGTCCTCTCTCTCTCTTTCCCTCTCATTTATTGCATGCTTTCTTGTCTCTCCCCTTCAATTACTGCATCTTGTCTTATCTATTCTGCTCAGATGTTCTATCCTGCCTCATGGCTCCTGTTCAGTTAATGCACCCTGTCTCTCTCTCCTCTTCAATTCTTGCAATCTGTCTGATCTCTCCTGTTACCCAAGGAAATTCCAGAATTTAGATTGATTAGTCTGGTTTACTCATTTAAAGAAAAAGAGTTGTATTTATTCACATTTTACTTCTGAATTTTGCCCAACTACAATATATATTTAGGGAAAAAATAGTTTCTTAAAACTTTTCTCTTACTTTCAACACCTTCAAAAACAATGGGCAACTGTTTACACAGTGACATGTATAGAAATGTAAAACATCCACAAACAACCAGCACAGGAATACTAAAAGATTTACTTCATTTCCCCTACACAACTGCCTCTTACTTCTTTACAATTCTCTCTTGTTGATATCCTGCCACCTGGGAATATAATATATTCTCCTCCTACCAGTACTTCCAATCGTGTAGAAGATACCAGCTATCAGCACGGACGGCAACACTTTATTGGTACTTGTTTTCTGGAATAGGAAACTTAGCACCATAACGTAAGACTTGAACAGAAAAACGATCCTAGACGTGTGTCTTGCTGTCTAACTGGAACTAAGAAGGACAGAGAATTTGAAAAGATTTAAGTTAAAATTAGATTTGTCCCACTGATTTATTTTTATTATAGTTCACCAATACATGGGAAAATAGATTGTCAAATATTAATTATTAATGTTGCCTGCATGGTGGGGACAGCACATGACTTCTTATACATAAGAGTAGGAATGTCAGCTAATACCTGGCGGGGAGCAAGAGTGAGCCAAACAACTACATACCAAGCCCTGGGAATCAGGGAGGCCCTATACAATGAAAGAGAATAATTAGAAAGAGCTGAATGATTCTGTCTCCCCATTCTTTTCCCATCTAGACTTGCTTCCCCAGGAATCTGTGTGCATCTGAGTTAATTTTAACACCTAGTAGGTGCTCCTGTATTCACTCTATTCAAGGAAGTGGAAAGGTGTAGACGGCTAGAAGGGGTGGGTGATAAGCGAGCAAAACTTACATGTCGTGTAGGGACAAATTATTGATGTGCTCCCAAGACAGAATTTCTGAAAAACACCTTCAAGGCTCTCCCTACATGCTGTGGCACAGAAAACACAAGTCTCTACATTTCTCTATCTCTTTAGCATCATGTACTTTGCATAGATTTGTGTATCATGGGCTAGTTTGCTTATGGCATCCTGGTTTTGGATATGCTGGCTTCTGGTGGGCAAGGTTATGGCATGTTCAACAACAGGACAACATAACACCGCATGCAGTTCTCATAAAATGCAGCTTTCACAAAATGTAAATCAGTAATTTGACGGGAGGTCTCTCATTTATCATTCTGTTAGCTGTTTACTTCTGGCATAGCTTTTATTGTGTCAGTAAAATCACTAAATAAACGTGGAATCTCAGAGTTGGAAGGGACACTAGAGGCTGTAGAGCTGGTGACTAGGTGACAGTCTTGGGGGCGGCCCTGCCTGGGCCGAGTCTCCGCTCCACCACACACACACTAGCTATGTGATCCTGGGCAATTTATTGAACCAGACTGAAGCTCAGTCCCTTTTCAGTAGACAGCATAATGGCATTTTCTACTCTTGAAGTTTGCATGAGGATCAAATGAGGCAATGCAAATCAAATACTGAGAATATACACGTGGCTCTTGGTAGACACTGAAGATACGGACCTATTTTTCCTTCACTCACTTCCCCACAATTGTCCCTGCTTGGAATGCTCTTCATTCAGATCTCTTCAGAGGTAATTCTTTCGCATGATTCAAGTCTTGGTTCAAAGAAGTCTATCTTGCTTGCCACACCAGTGTGGCCCCCTGCCTACAGTAATCTCTACCTTGTTACTCTAACTTACACTTCTTATAGCACGTGATATAGAATAAAAAATACATCTTTAACTTTTTTTTGAATGAATTCATTGTATCCACCACCCCCTTCCATCAAAATGTCAATTCCAAGAGAGCACGGACTTCTTTTTTTAAACTCTTGTATGTCTGCCCAATAAATACCAATTAAATGAATAAATACCACTATGGAAAGCATTTCTGTACATAATAATGAGTAAAAAACCAAGTTGAAGACCATCAGTATATATAATCCCATTTGTATAGATAAATAAATAAATAAATATATATATATATATATATATATATACACCCTATACATTTATATACAAATATGATATATTTGCATATAATACACTATATGTTTGCATGTGTAGAAAATTAGCTCTGGGGAATAGTTTGAGGTAGGTGAGTATATAGTCATCACTGCCCTTCTCATGATCAAGATCTGTACATTCACAAAAATCTCAACCTCAAGCATCCCATTCAGTCTCTGCACAAATTACCAAAGCATACAAGGAGAAATAAATAATCTGAATAGATGCACATCTATTAAGGAAATTGAATCAATAATTAATAAGCTTCTAAAACAGAAATCATCAGGTTCAGATAATTTCACTGGTGAATTCTACCTAAGATTTAAGGAAAAATAGTATCAATTCTCCACAATGTCTTCAAGAAAAAAGCAGAGGGAGCATTTTCTAACTCATTCTATGGGGCCAGAATGACCTTACTATCAAAACCAGATAAAGATATTATAAGAAAGAAAAACTAGTTCAGTGTCTCTTATGAACATCGATGCAAAATTCCCCAACAAAATATTAGCAAATCAAATCCGACCACATATGAAATAATCACACATCACCACCAAGCGGGATTCATTCCATTCAATCTCTAACACCGCCTCTTCTTCCAGCTCACCTACTCCAGATATCCCATCATCTCCATTGACCCCTACCACTTTTTCATTGTTCTTTCACTTCCTTCTTTAACCAGGCTTAAATTTCATGGCCCAACATTATAATAACTCACTCGAAAAGATTCTTAACTCCGTTGGCCTTCTCTCTAGATTTCACTTGCCTGACAAAGTCTCACCTTGGTTAAACCCAGATTCTCTATGGCTACATCCGAGCATCTGAACTTGCTGGAGAAAAACAGATCCGCTAACCTGGTCTCACTTTAACTACAAGATTATAACTCAGTACTCCTGGGTGAGCCTCTCCCTCTTCAAAGAGAACACGTCACACCTTCTCTCTGTATACCCACTACATCTCCTTCAACTGCCCTCACTCTCAGCCAGTGACCTTGCCTCATACTTCACTGAGGAAACAGAAGCAAGCAAATAGGAACCCCCTCATCTTCCCACCATCAAATCTATCAGCTAACCTGCATCTCGCTCTCACTCTCCGTCTTCTTTCCTAACCCTAACCCTTGTCCATGTTCCCATCAGAGCCTCTGGACTCCAGTCCCCCTTGCCTTGCCGCTCACAATAATTCCCTCTTCTCCTGTGTCATCAGTTTGTCTTAACTCTACAGAATCCTCCTCATCGGCACAAATATGCTTAGTCTCTCCCCTTTTTTAACAAACTTTCCCTGGACCCCATGTCTGCCCCCAGGCATCACTGTATTTATTAGCTACCCTTCTCAACAATCCTTTTGTTCTCTGGCTTTTGTTATGGGACATAATACTTGCCCCTAGCTGTTGAATCACCCCCAGGTTTTGTTCTCAGAGAACACAGGTACTATAAAACAAAGGCTGCTGTGTCCCTTCCAGATTCTAAATTCCTGACCCTCAAAATCCATAGGCATGATAAAATGTTTGTTTTAGGCCATCATCTGGGGCAGTATGGTAAGTCAGCCACACTAACAGGAACACGGCCCAAGCCACCATTATGATCCATCTACACTGTGGCAGTGAGTAGCCTGCTGCCTCTCCTTGGCCTCCCCTTGCTGCCCTGCAATCTACATTCAACACAGGCACCAGAGTGGTTCTTTTAAATCTTCAGCCCCCCTTCCTAAACTTCTCCTCTGGCTCTCCATCTCATTCAGATTAAAAACCAAGTCCTGACATGGTCTCACAAGCTCCTACGTTAACTGACCCTTCCCACTCCGTCTGCCGCCACGCTACCCCCTTGTCCCCTGACAGTGTGCTTCTGTTTCAGGCTTCTTCACTGATCCTTCAACACTTTAGGGTACTCCAGCCTCAGGACCTTTACATTTTCTGTTCCCTCTGCCTGAAATATTCTTCTTCTACATACCCACATTGCTTGTTTCTTAACTTCCCTCAAGCTTCTATTCAAATGTCTGTCACCTTCCATGAAAAGCCTTCCAAGATCACCCACCTTGGTACAGTTCTCCCTTCCCCCTTACTCGGTTTTATTGTCCCTTTTAGCATGTAGTATCATCTGGCGTACTACATACTGACTTCTTTGTCTGTGTATGTCCACCCCCATTGACTGAAGCATGAGCTTGGCCAGTTTGGGTAATTTATTAGTACATAGTGGACATTTAGTAAGTATGTGTAGAGTAGAAAAGCGAGTGAATGACTCTACCCACACCCTGGAATGAGAATTCTGCACAGTGCTATAAACAACCGACTTAAAATGAATATGCAACTTCTCTTCAACAGTGATGACCCATTGGGAGTCCCAGACGAATTTTTAAAAAGACAAACAACAAATGTGACTTGCCGAATCTCAAGGGGTTTCGTTGAGGCTGTGTTGCTATGCCGGATACCACAGAAGCTAGGACTGGGTGCCAACTATAATTTTTGGACAAAATTCATCTAATAAAACCATAAAACCACAATAATAACCTTGTTCGCTGACATTTCCTAGCCACCACCTCTCTGTGGTCCTTTACTACCATCTGGACTCCCTGGGTACATTCAGGAGTGTCAGCATGTCATTGTGACCTTTACTTGGAATTACAAAATGTCTGCTTCAGCAGCCCCTGGTGACACTGTTCTAAGCATCTTACATATGTGTAGGTATGTATGTGTGGGTGTATGTCTGTGGGTGTGTATATTTAAGAATTAAGTGATTATATATAACCTCCAATAATAATCATCTGTAATGCCTTTATTACTCATAAAGGCAGTTTATACTATAGATTATTTACATAGCCTAATTTAATTCATACAACTCTATAAAATAAAGGGAATCTCAGGTTTTCACTAAATTTATGCTTTTAGTAGATGAAGGAGTCCAAGATCACAGAATCCTATAACATTTCCAAATCTGCAAGGATAATGGGGGGACACGCAAGGGAAAAGCTCTTATCCAAACTGCTTAAACACAGCATCCAAATCACAAAGAACCTCACAGATACAAGAAGGCTTAGCACTGTTTTCCTGTATTTCCTGTTCACACAGTCCTTAGAGACGCAGGTATAAGGGAAAGGCCTCTCCCTCATTCAGCGCTGCTACTCTTCTGTCCTTGTCCAAGCTCTGCAAGTTTCTCTGACCCATTCCTGGTGGTCTATGCCAGTCTCCACAAGACCCCTGCCCCGTTTCAGAGCTTTCAAGATCTGGATGATCAGTCGGTCTCTGCAGTTTGTCAAAGCTCTGTGTTTTAGGTACAGTCCTCACTAGCTATAGTTGCATAACTCAGCCTGTGTCTTGGTCCCATCCACAGTGTCTTCTCCTATCTTTTAGTTCTAAAAGTGGTGGGTGTGCTTGATAATATAGTTATTATGTCTAGAACTTAGGTACCAAGTTCCAAAAGAAGTAAAAATAAATGAGTTGTGAAAATCTTAACATAGAAAAAAATCAGAAGACATTTCCTCTTTCTTAGACCCCCAACATTTTGTGTACATTGCTGAACTTCTGAGAGTCATTTCCACAGAGATTTTTTAGAAAATAAAAATGTCTGCCTTCCACAGGATTGTATCAAAAGAAATAAAAAAAAGTATAAAAGATTCAGTCTGTTAATGTGTTAAAGAGAAAATTCTAGCTCAATAGGATGCATAAAAATAGTGATCACATTAATCAGTAATTTAAGCTAGCAGATGATAGTAAAAAATATCACATCGGATCTCAGGGACACACTTAGAGTAGATAGATTTCCCGTCATATTCGGCAACAGCTGTGTATGTGGCAAAACCACCAAAACCCAATTTGCAAGTATCATGGGCATATGGCATACTCCCACTCATCTTCTCAATCCACAAGAGTTTTGTGGATACCACGTCTTTCCTCCCACCTTAAATCAAAGTATGTAGTACCCACCTCATTAGGGCTACAGCTAGTCATGAGGATTTGCCCGTGAACTAGGGACGCATGTCTGTGTCTCCTTCCATTATGCAGGGGAAACACGCGTGAACATCACACGGCATCCTGGTGTCCCCTCAGTGAAAACAAATGAGCTGGACGTAGCCATGGCAAGTTCTTCAGAAAAGGAACAGAAGTGTTTATATCTGTTCTAAATCCCTTACGATGCCTGCACTGGTCTACCGCCACTGCCTAACCTGACAATTCGTTTTCTCCATCACGTTTAGCTTTTCAGACTTTAAAAGCATCTATCGCCAGTGTTTCTAAAATCGGGACCCAGGCTAGGAATTTTCTGCCTTAATATCCATCACTCACTGCTTCCAAAGACAGTGTCAGATCTAAAATTCATCCCAGCTCCTTAATGGCTTTAAGCGCTAAAAACCAATTAGTCCTAAATTCCTCACGTCCAGCTCGTTCTGTCGGACCAACTTTAGAGGCAGGAGAGTAAGTGGGGGCCTGGCTTTGAACTCCATGGTGAATGATGTAACAGCAAAGCTGGAGAAACAGCCTTAGAAGCCCTGAATCCCTGTCCCCTATCAAATGCCTATAAAGAACTCTAGGTTATCCTCTGTCAAATTATTTATAGGTGACAAGAAATATTTCTAATTATATCCATTCACAGCCACAGTCAGTGAATATTGTGCAAAGAGATTTGCCAAAAATGGTTTTGCCAAGTAGGTTCCAGTTCGGACAGCTGAGGTGGCAGCTTGTGCTTGCAGAACAGTCTCTATAAAAGTGGAGCCCACATGCCTTGGCCCCGTCCTTCATCAAAATTCCTCAAGGTATGTATACGTGGAGGGCATCTGGCTGGTTCTACAGTCCTGGTGGTGAGGACCATTCACTTAAGGGAGATGGCTACTCTTTCCAAATTTTAATTTTTCTTTCCACCATTCCTAAGAATGACACGGTACACAATATAGTTACTTGTATTTTGTGATTAAGTGGAAAAAAGAAGAATCTACATTCTCTTAGTTTTTTTTTTTTCTTTCAACAGTAGTTGTCTGCTTTGAGCCTGCCACCGTCTTCATCTGGTAACACACGAGGTAAGAGTGATTTATTACTGCACTCTAAACAACAAAGGGATCTCTACTGCTAAGTCCTAAAGAGCTACCATTTTATTTCCTGGTTTAGTGATGGGAATAAGGTAATACAAGGAGCAGCTGTTCTTTAAAAATGGCTTCGCGTAAAATATTGACTTTTCAGACCACTTACCCACACGAAATTTAATGACTAGTCTCCTTCATGTGCTGTTAGCACTTCAGAAAGAATGCCAACAGTCACGTGTAATATTCTAATGTGGACTGCTCGTCCAACTTAACCAGGAAAGCTGTATTATAGAGACCATTTGGTAAAATCAACAACGTGTTGGTCGCGGAGTCAAAATTTCCAGGTGCCAATCCAGGCTTTTCACGGGCTCTGGCTGCCCGAGGGAAGCCAGTTGGTTTTACGTGTCTTTAAATACAGTGTACCGCGGTGGAATTAGCACTGGCCCTGGATGTAGGGGAACAGGGCTCGTGCCCCAGCCCCGCTGTCACACCTCTGTGGTGCTGCATGACCCCTTCACCTTTCTGGGTCTTCCTTTACTTATCAGTAAAATGAGGACGCCACATTCTAGGTGACTGCTGAGGTACTTCCCAGCTCCTGCCATCTATAACGTAAACCAGTCGTTTCCAAGTTCTCCTCCACAGAATCAAAACATTCAATGGACCTCCCTCCGACCAACTCCACATGTTGGGACCTGTACTTTTAGCATTACGTTAGAAAGATACATAATGATGAAAAACAGCTACACATTTAATACATTTTTAATTAGTTTATATTTAATGGGAAGCTATAGTCACTTAGACTTTCTAACAGAAAACACTGTTTGTTTGATGATGTTGCTTGCTCAAACTTGAGGCAATTATCGCTGTGCAGATGGATTCAAGAGTCCCCTGCAACAACCCTGAGGATCCTTGGGGGCTTGTGACCCCACAGGTCGGGAAACCACTGATCTCAGACATGAGATGGCAAGGGTGACTTCCTTTCTGTGTTCGGTGAATACACTGCATTACAGTAATCTCTATGTGGTAGTGTGCTGTTAATCCAAAATGGCCTTGTATAAAAACACAGAAACAAAAAATAACATTAACAGGTAACATTTTTCCTTCGAAGAAAAAAACTGTTAAATATTTAATATTTGTCCCCTGGAAATATGCTGAAATTTCACTGGATCATCAAGAGGTTTTCATAGATGTGAACGAGACTGATTTTAGAGCTAGAATATGTGGCAAATTCCACATCTAACATCTCAATCGCGAGGATGTTTAATGCTGATGACAAAATACCAAGACCCCTTCTGAAAAGCTCACCTGAGGTGAAGGCTGCTGTTCTCACTGTCATTGACAACCAAGATACTGTTTTCCAGAAACCAGCCCCTCTTCCTCTCCACAGAAGTCACCTTCTGTCACTTGTCGCTTGTCTCGTCCTTGCCATCAAGGCAAGAGGATTTATTTTCTTGTAATCAATTTGTCAGTGGGAAAAAAATTTCAAGTTCATTTTGGCTTGAAACTTTATACTGGCTATCCACTTCAGAAGAGATATTCAAAGAACTGGTTTTGGGGTTTTGTTTCATATTTTGTTTTGTTTTGTTTTTAAAGGAAGAAGAAAGAGAGATCTGAAATAAGAATCAGATAAAAATAACTGGTATGCTGAAATCCAGCTAAAAACAAAGAGAATATAGACTAAAAATACACAAACGCTATGAAAATTTTTTTTAATTAAAACGGTTTTCTAAAGTTATCTTTTGTTTTAATAACACTGCTTTCACATAATTTAAGAAGTGATCAAGGAGACTTAATTTTGGCTTAGGGAAAAATCATTTGTTGGATTTTCAACTTTCATTGCATTTACTTTTCCCTTTATTTACCTGATATCTAAATAATGCACTCCTAAACTGGGAGTTTATTTGTGCTTATTAACTATTTTAATTTTGGACCGTGTCCTGAATGAACAGATTTACCTTTTAATCAATCTAATTTTAAAAATATGACATCCAATGTATGTATCTGATTTTAAAAATTTGGGCCAGGAGAAAAATTGGACAAAATATGTGAGTTTTTACATTAGGTTCAGATTGTAAAGCCATTGAAAACAGTTATTTTCCATGGTTTTGTATCATTGCAATGTCAAAAAAAAAAGTGGGAAGGGGGAATGGAAAAAGGAAACAAAGCTAAGCAAGCAGAAAAAGAAAATATTCTGAACACACTTGGGGCATCACAAACATTGCTGACTGAAATATGAATTCTTCCACATTTCTCTGCAAAGCCTTACAACACAGAGGATGCAATGGAGGCCTCAAATGTCACAAACATGAAGCTGCCAATATAAGGCTTTCCAACCTGTGATCCGATCCCTCAGCACCTTTGTACAGGACACGAGAGTGATCCCGACAGGTGGCAGTGAGGAAACGGGCGAGGCCAATGAGGCACCGGAACGTGAAACCAAGAGGACAACGTCCACACTCCCCCAGCCTCACCGTCAGGCTCTCTCTGCCCTCTAGGTACACCTGTGCTGTGTTGCTGCCAATAACCCCCAGCCATGAGTTCCGACGCTGAGATGGCCGTTTTTGGGGAGGCAGCTCCGTACCTCCGAAAGTCTGAAAAGGAGCGCATTGAAGCCCAGAATAGGCCCTTCGATGCCAAGAATTCTGTCTTTGTGGTGGATGCTAAGGAATCCTACGTGAAAAGCACAGTCCAGAGCAGAGAAGGGGGGAAGGTGACGGTGAAGACTGATTCTGGGGCTGTAAGTAACACAAAGGGAGGTGGGCAAACGTAACTGATGCTTTTCTGTTCCTCAGCTGATAAGCACTAGCTCCTTCTCTTAACAGACTGTCACAGTTAAGGAAGATCAAATCTTCTCCATGAACCCTCCCAAATACGACAAGATCGAGGACATGGCCATGATGACCCACCTGCACGAGCCCGCCGTGCTGTACAACCTCAAAGAGCGTTACGCAGCCTGGATGATCTACGTGAGCACCCCCTTCTTTTTCTTTTCACTTTCCACTAACTTCATGAACTATGTTAGCTAAACCCTATTAAAGACTTTTTTTTTTATTTGGTTATTATATTATCTTAAGACTAATCATCTGGTTACTGTTGTGAATTCTAATGTATTTGAAAATGTGCATGGGAAAAGCCATCTACTTAATGCTGAATTCATTGGCAAACTGAAGCATCTTGTGTAGGGTGTGTGTGGGTGGGAGGCAGCCTTAGGAGAACCATCCTGGTGCTCTGGTCCCTCTCCCTTTGCACATCGAGCAGTATTTCCAAGGTGATTGCTGACTGAGCAAGCTTG
This sequence comes from Herpailurus yagouaroundi, assembly GCF_014898765.1. Lineage (NCBI taxonomy): Eukaryota > Metazoa > Chordata > Mammalia > Carnivora > Felidae > Herpailurus > Herpailurus yagouaroundi. The sequence continues at coordinate 18,080 of NW_024421260.1, forward strand.
TCATTTCCCAGACCTACTCGGGCCTCTTCTGTGTCACCGTCAACCCCTACAAGTGGCTGCCGGTGTACAACCCCGAGGTGGTGACTGCCTACCGAGGCAAGAAGCGCCAGGAGGCCCCGCCCCACATCTTCTCCATCTCCGACAACGCCTATCAGTTCATGCTGACGGGTGAGTCCATAATTACAATTTACGGAGTCATTTATAAAGTAAGTATATACTGATAACACAAAAGACACAGAGGCAGTACTTTGAGAATAAAATGTTCAGCACAAACATAATAATAATGATAGTATGCTAATATGGCAAGTAGTATACTATAATAATAAAATTGGGAAATATACTTAGAATAAAATGGACCAGTTCCAAAAACATGGAGAATTTTGCTTATATTTCCATGGTAAAATCCATACTAATTAATGCTAATTTCAGCTCAAAATTAACCAAATGTAGGTACCATCTATGCATTTTAATCACAGCTAATGTGTCCTCTCTCCTAGAGAGTGAGCTTTGAAAGCTCATAGTGACAGGTCGCCACAATCACGACACAAAACTTTGGATGGGACATTAATAGCATGATGAGATTTTGCACTATGGACCAAGTGGCTAAATGGATAATGGAGCCAGTACTCATTGGATATTGATACATGACTCTCACAGACATTTTGTTGAAATAGTGCATCACACGTTCCATGTCACACTAAAGGTCACAGGAGTGCAACACACTGTCTAATTAACACATCTTTTTGCTACTTATTTTAAAAAGAATCTTGTGAAAAAAGCAAAGCACCAATCCATATAGTTATTTTTGTGTGTGTGAGTGGGGGGTTTTAAAAGGCAATTTTGAGTTTGCAAGCACTGTGTTAATCTATGTGCTAAGTGTATTTTTCAGCATTATCTCCGGTTTCTCTTTCACAGATCGTGAGAACCAGTCGATCCTGATTACGTATGTAGATTTCAGTGCCTTTCTTTCTGTTGGATTTTGGTCGTGGTAGTGGTTAGACTCTGACTTGTCCCTCCGTGTGGACTTGGCAGCGGCGAATCCGGGGCGGGCAAGACCGTGAACACCAAGCGTGTCATCCAGTACTTTGCAACCATCGCAATCACTGGAGAGAAGAAAAAAGAAGAACCTACTCCTGGCAAAATGCAGGTGGGTATGATACTCTTCCCAGGATGCAAGACATCAGAGGCTCTGAAAAATCTGACCAAGTCCTTTAGAGCCACGGCCACCAATGTAGGTGACGCTCAAATGCGGAAAATAACTCTTGGGTGGGCTGTAAGAATGAGATGATTGATTGTTGCTGGGTGCGCCAGGTAGTAGTTCTCACAACCATTTATGAGGAGGAAAAACCAGGCATTGTGGAATACAGAAATCAAGGCCATGTCACTAGAGTACCTCCCTCCCCCACTTTGTCTTCCTTCTACTTGCTGCAGAAAGCCTCCCCAAAGTTACATAGGTCTGCGAAGGGAGAAGGGGACAGGAGAGGAAGTCAATGGGAGGCTACCTCAGCAGACTGCAACTCATCTTGTCCGGGGTCTTTTTGTCCATCTTCCTCATTTCTCTTCAGGGAACGCTTGAAGATCAAATCATCAGCGCCAACCCCCTACTGGAGGCCTTTGGCAACGCCAAGACCGTGAGGAACGACAACTCCTCTCGCTTTGTGAGTCTCTTGCTCTTCCTTTTCACGTGAACGTCAGCACTGACACTTCTGCACGTGTGGTGTCGACATCTTTACCATCTGTTCGGTCCGTAGCTAAAGAAAACATTTGTCTGCCTTTGAATGTGTACAAAAAGTCTTCCTTTGCCTTTTTAAGGGAAAATTCATCAGGATCCATTTTGGTGCAACAGGCAAACTGGCTTCTGCAGATATTGAAACATGTAAGTTAATAAATATTAGGGATTAAAAATCTTTATCTTCCAGGGAATATATTGAAAATCTTATTTGTGTTAGGTGAACTTTTCAAATGCTTAATTTTCCATTGTGCCTTTTCTTTTAAACGTGCTCGATCTGCCTTTCTAGATCTGCTAGAGAAGTCCCGAGTTACTTTCCAGCTAAAGGCTGAAAGAAGCTACCACATATTTTATCAAATCATGTCCAACAAGAAACCAGAACTTATTGGTAAGAAGTATCTGTGATTTATTTCCACCGAGGAAGAATAAAAGCCCTTCTTCCTAATAGTCCCTCTAAAAAGTTTCTCATGACCAAAGTAATTCTGGCTATACTTGTTCTTTTCCACGTGCACAGAAATGCTCCTGATCACCACGAACCCATACGACTTTGCCTTTGTCAGTCAAGGTGAAATCACAGTGCCCAGCATTGATGATCAGGAAGAGTTGATGGCTACAGATGTAAGTAATAAGTACAAAACAGGAAAAAGCAAATTCATCTTGCAGTATATGACACTCTCCTCTATAGAGTGAACAGCATTAGCAGAAAGACATTAGGGGCAATATTACCTTTCAGGCTTCCTTACCCTTGGAACAAAGTTATAGGATGTGTCAATGACCTCTACCATGTATCAGAAAACTTTAAAAGTCTGGAATAAACATCGAGCGTTAGGCATTTCTCAGCTGGTTGGCTCCTTTTTCCTTTTTTTCTCATTGGTCATTGGGGTCCATTTTTGTACTCCAATAGTGACATTTCTCCTATGTCACACCCTACAGCCAAGAGTCTGGGAAAAGGAGCTAAAAGATTTTTAACAGAACATGATACTTCCACAGTTCTTCTGTAACTGGACGTAAATACGAACTTTGTTTCAAATGTAACTCTGTGGGCCAATGGTATTCCCTTCTCCCCCCCAACTCCACCCCATGTAGCATTTGAAGAAATGGATTCTCTACCTCAAAAATTCGTTTTGGGACTCCATGAACGTTTAGTTTTGGGAACTATAGATTCTCTCTCCCTTCTCTTCTTTTTTTAAGGATCGTTGCTCTTTTATTTTCTTTATACATATACTTATAGATATTTCAAGTTTTCTTTTGAATTTCTGAATAGTCAACCTTCAATTATTCTCAACTTTAAGACCAGTGGGAACACCCCAATATTCCCAAGACAAGATTGAGAGTTGCTTACAAGAATACTTTTTCTCTTAAAATATTACTTTCAAAAACTCTATGAACTATTTGTGTGCCTTTATCTGATAAATAACAGCTTTCACAAGCTTTAACCCATTATTATTCCTATGTCCAAAAGTGTTAGGAGTTGAGAGGTTAAAAAAAAAAAAAAAACTTAGTAGTCTTGCCCCAAGACTTCTGTAATATTAACATGGAGGCATTTTGAGTAGGTCGGGTCAGTGAGCTGGAAGTAAATTATCTGGAGAGTCTTAGGAGACACGAGTGTTACATAACCAAGCTCTCTCTGCTTTCTCAAAGCCTAACATGGGCAACTAAGAAGGTGATCAAAATCTGATAGAGAAAAAAAGATACAACAATACTTCAATGAAAGCAGTTCTGTTCAGAAATGTCTCTTCCCTGCATGAGGAACAACCAGGTGAAGTTTCCTGCCAGGCATCTCACGGGACCTGATATCATAGAAGAACATGGGGAAAAACACAGGGCACGTGCTGTCCTCCTCATACCCTCTTCCCAACTTCACCTGCCCTGTCCAGGAAGGCAGGCTAGGATTACATATTTGGTTGGGACAACACAGGAGGAAAAGGAGCAAACAGACTTGTGAGGCAAAGGGAACGCATAAGATAAGAAACATACGGGGCAAGGCTGGGGTCATGTGGAGAAACGGGAAGTGCGTTGGCCTTGGCATCCAAAGCCAAGGCTCTGAGTCCTGGCTAGGTGAGTGTGGACAAGTCGCGTAAGATCTTCCCTGTTCACCTGACTCTATGGGAAACTGATGCATACCTCTTGGTGCTGCTTTGTGGAACTAAGTGCTAAAGAACAGGAGTGCCTTTAGACAGCAAAGTGCTAGTCAAATGCAAAGGCGAGACAGGGTGAGAAGGTGGGGAGGCAGGCCCCTGTGTACTGAGGGCATCTGCCATGGTGATCATTGCGAGCCGAGTCAATTCCAACTCTTTCCACAGAGTGCTGTGGACATTCTGGGTTTCAGCACTGACGAAAAGGCTGCCATCTACAAGCTCACGGGCGCCGTGATGCATTATGGGAACATGAAGTTCAAGCAGAAGCAGCGTGAGGAGCAGGCCGAGCCTGATGGCACCGAAGGTACCTACACTCCCTGCTTGCTCATATCATTTAATTGAGATTACAGCTGACACCATCAGTTCCTCAAGGGCAAGGGCCCTGGGTTCACTTTCTTGACTTATCCGACAGTGGGGAAAACTAGAAGGGCACAGAAATGACACACACTGCATGTTTTACACAACTGAGATTTGTGGAGACGTGATTTCTGCCCATTCCATTTTTCACTGCTTACTGTACGCTAGTATTTACGATCTGATTAAAGCATTTTTCATCCCAGTCAATAATTTGTGTGCCCACATGCACTGGAGGAAAAAAAAAAAAAAACTGATCAGAATTTTCCCGTCACTACTCCTCTAGGTTAGAATTTCACAAATTATTTTTATCTGTGGTCTACTTTAGCTATGTTTTAAATATCACACAGAGCATCAATTCCCCAACTTCCAAATTATCATCTCAAAAAAAAATGACTAAAATTAGTGTGAAAGTTGGCAATGCTTTTGAAGCAATATGAACAAATGGTTTTGCCACATTTGCACATATTACTCTTTGAGCAGAACTTTTTCTCTTTGTCATTGTCCTTCACACCTTAAGCTGTGCACACTGTGGTTTTTGTTTTGTTTTGTTTTGTTTTTACCATCCTCACCTGGTTCATGCAGTTGCTGACAAGGCAGCCTATCTCCAGAGTCTGAACTCTGCTGACCTGCTCAAAGCCCTCTGCTACCCCAGGGTTAAGGTCGGCAACGAGTACGTCACCAAAGGCCAGACTGTGCAGCAGGTAAGTGAACGGCCTCAATGAATCACACACATCCCCAGCCTTCTCAACACGTCTTTAGTAACGCCAACAATCATTACTCTGTCCACAAAGGTATACAACGCAGTGGGCGCCCTGGCCAAGGCCGTCTACGAGAAGATGTTCCTGTGGATGGTCACCCGCATCAACCAGCAGCTGGACACCAAGCAGCCCAGACAGTACTTCATCGGGGTCCTGGACATCGCCGGCTTTGAGATCTTTGATGTGAGTTGTTGGAATAAGCGGCCCTGTTAAGGCCCCTCCGCTTCGTGTCTGCTCTGCCGAATTCCCCCTGGGTTTCCCAAACTCACTTGAGCTCTTTGGTGTTTGCAACGCCCTAGTTCAACAGCCTGGAGCAGCTGTGCATCAACTTCACCAACGAGAAGCTGCAACAGTTCTTCAACCACCACATGTTCGTGCTGGAGCAGGAGGAGTACAAGAAGGAGGGCATCGAGTGGGAGTTCATCGACTTTGGGATGGACCTGGCTGCCTGCATCGAGCTCATCGAGAAGGTTCGTATGACTTTTCAAGCCTTCGGTATGTGAAAAACAAACTGTCCACTTCCTTGTGCTGAATGAACTGCAATCCCAATTCTCAAAGAACCAGCAGCGGTGTTTTATGACATTCCTGGGCACAGTGACCAGGTGCATGGTGCATCACAAGCAACATATTAAGGAGTAGTTTTTCATAGAAAAATGATTGCAATACATACACATCCACAGACACAAGGATTCACATTTCTCCCTCTTTTCACTTCCTTCTCCCTCACTTTTGTTCCTATGTGATCTCTTGGGTGACAGGAATGAAATCACAGCTAGTCCTGTGAGTACGATCATTGATCCTGGCTGTCCCATGATGGTGTGCCATGCATGAATCATCCTTCACGGGTATCAAGGCAGGATATGTCAAGGTGTCTTATAGGCTGGGAGGGCAGCTTTTCAGTTGTTGCAGTCAGTAAGACCATGTGGACTGCTGAATAAACAGCCTTACCTGGAAGGGGAGCCCTAAATTCCCCTTTATCAAAGAGTTGGGGCAATGATTCTATCGGTTGTGTGTATACTAAAACCCAACAAGCAATCATTAAGCACTTTCGAATGTGCACTGGGCACTCACCACACGCCTAGGGAGGCCCACACAGTACATGGTTACATGTGAACACTAGCCTGAGCAGACGAAAGGGGAAAAGTAAGTACAACCGCCATCTATGACAACTTCACACACTCATGTCAAAATTCATCAAAATATGAAAGAGGAGGGGGTAATATCAGCCTGGGTCTACCCAATTGGAGGAAAATAACTTTAATTTGGTGATACAGTATCTCTGCTATTCACAAAAACTGTGTGGTACTCAGTTCATGGAACATCAAAATAGGTTTGGGGAGACAATTTGTGACTGAACATCAACAACATTGACTTTTCTATCAGTCGTTCATATCAAACTTGCCACTGAAAGGAGTCGATCTGCTTACAAAGCAAAACCTAATTATCATCACTCAACTCCACAGAGTGGGGAACATAGCACAGAGTACAGAGAGTTCTAATGATACAACATGAGATGCACTTTTCTCCTGGGAACGGACCATTTTTAATCATTAGCTGTAATTTCTCTTCTCTTCATACTTTTGTCATGTCTAGAGTTGAGGTGAAGAAAATTACACTGTCAGTAGGGAAGAAAGTATTTAGATAGATACATATATGGGATAAAGAATTCAGCTTTGAAATGGTAGTTTTGGAATTTAATTTTATACTCTGAACATAAAGTTTGCCAAATGGCACAGATGGGCTTTTTTTTTTCATTGAGTCTTTCTAGCAAATATATTTCCCATATGTCCTTGATATAGGACTGTTTCACATTTCAGTAGCAGAGGAGAGGCAGCAAAGTAGAACCATGCCTATTGAATTTCTTATCACCCGAACTCTTATTCTGGAACATGTTCAGGTTTCCACCAAGTACATAAACTATTAGAGCACACTTTTCTGAGGGACTCATATTATCATCCCTTTTTTCCTACTCTCAGCCTATGGGCATCTTCTCCATCCTGGAGGAGGAGTGCATGTTCCCCAAGGCCACGGACACCTCCTTCAAGAACAAGCTGTATGAGCAGCATCTTGGCAAGTCCAACAACTTCCAGAAGCCCAAGCCTGCCAAAGGCAAGGCCGAGGCCCACTTCTCGCTGGTGCACTACGCCGGCACCGTGGACTACAACATTGCCGGCTGGCTGGACAAGAACAAGGACCCGCTGAACGAGACTGTGGTTGGGCTGTACCAGAAGTCTGCAATGAAGACTCTGGCTCTCCTCTTTGCCGGGGGACAAAGTGCTGAAGCAGGTTGTTAATATCACTAATATGTTCCTAGAGTCACAAAACAGAAATATACTTTTTATCAGAGACTGATATAGTTATCTCAAAACCTATCATGAAAATACTGGCCAATATGGACTTAATGATAGGAAGTATATTTAGTGAGTCTTACGATCATAGGCTTTCAGAGCTAAAACTGACACTATGGATCATTTTGTCCATGGCCTCATTTCACCCATGAGGAAACAGAGACTCAAAGGTTAAGTGACGTGCTCAAGATCATACAGCTTATTTCAATTATTTTGATAGTATCGGTTCCTTAAAGGATCCAGCTAAGCTGGAGATGAAGAAATCCTTTGTCAAGGCACTAGTGCTTAAGGAATGCAAGTTGTGTTCTCCTAAGTCCCCTAAGACCAGATGTGCAAGCAGAGGTAGAGAAACACAAGCAAACAGGAAGCAGGACTTGCCTGCAGGTTAGCAGAGGCTCACCTCCCTGGCACCATGCATGCAACTTTGCCTCTTCTCTGGGGGATGTGTGCACTAAGGCGGCATTACTCCTCTGTCTTCTGGCACTCCCCCTCTGCTGATTTGGAGGAGAGGGGTCCTACCTCTTCCCCACATCTACCCTTTTCATCCACAGTTCTTTTATTGTTGCTGTTGTTGTTTTCCTGAATACCTATAATGTGAGCCAATGCATCTATTTCCCTAATCCAGAGCTGAAGGAGGAAAGATACAGAGGGAAGATGAGGGATGATACAAGTGAATGAGTGCACATTTAAATTCCAGAGGGAATCTTGGGAGTCCTTATACCTATGGATAGTACAAATTAAATAGTTTTAATTCTTTTATATTATTTTTCAGAAAGTGGCGGTGGAAAAAAAGGTGGCAAAAAGAAGGGTTCTTCTTTCCAGACAGTGTCAGCGCTTTTTAGGGTACAGTATATTCTTGAATGCCAAAAAAAACCTACTTCTGTGACAATTAAATTATTGTAACTTAAAAAAACTTTTTTAAAAGAAATCTATAGTGAAACAGAAAAAAGGTAATGTTGTACAAAGGAAAATGAAAAATGTGTTAGGAAAAATTGAACAAAAATAAAACCTGCAGTGTGAGTTCAAACCTTACAATATATGAAACCCCTCCCCTCAAAGCTCCAAATCTAAAAGATCTAGCATTGAACAAATTTCACATGAAATCAAACCCTCTCTGGAAGCAACTACTGTAGTCAGTTACATTGACTTTATTCATGAAATGGAGCCCATTAACTACAGATCCTTGATAGGGAGTCTCATGTAAATGCAACAAAAAACAATTTTAAAACTTTCCCTATGGTTCTCAGGAGAATTTGAACAAGCTGATGACCAACCTGAGGAGCACTCACCCCCACTTTGTACGCTGCATCATCCCCAATGAAACCAAAACTCCCGGTAAGACTCTTCTGACATCCAAGTAAGACTCCACTGTGACTTCACTATTCTATAGACATACAGACAACACGTTTGTTTGCTTGTTTATTTGTTTGTTTGTTTGTAAGGGGCCATGGAGCATGAACTTGTCCTGCACCAGTTGAGGTGTAACGGAGTGCTGGAAGGCATCCGCATCTGCAGGAAGGGATTCCCCAGCAGAATCCTTTATGCAGACTTCAAACAGAGGTTTGTGTCTCATTTTTTTCTCCCTTTCAATGTGCTAGTCCAGATCATTATTGCCATGCAATTCAAACATCTTTTAACTTTTCCCTGAAAACCGAAATTCTGGGGTGCCTGGGTGGCTCAGTCGGTTATGCATCTGACTCTTGGTTTTGGCTCAGGTCGTGATCTCATAGTTTGTGGGATCAACCCCTGTGTCAGGGTCCATGCTGACAGTGCAGAGCCTGCTTGGGATTCTCTCTCCCCATCTCTCTCTGCCCCTCCCCTGCTCATGCTCGCTCTCTCTCTCTTTCTCTCTCAAAAGAAATAAATAAGCATTTTTTTTTAAAAGAAGACTGAAATACAATTATCAGAAAGAATGAAGCCTTGGTTTATATTATACTGTTTTTAAACATATTTTCCCAAGGTTTATCTAAAGCACTGCTTGATTATTTGAATGGAATTTTTTCCTCAAAACTCAGTCTATCATTTTTTCAATGATAGTTACTATGAGTTTTGGTAAGAAAAACAAACTTTCATATTCTTTAAATTCTGATAGATACAAGGTTCTAAATGCAAGTGCTATCCCAGAGGGTCAGTTCATTGATAGTAAGAAGGCTTCTGAGAAACTTCTGGGGTCTATTGACATCGACCACACCCAGTACAAATTCGGTCATACCAAGGTACCAATCTACCTAAATCTCTATCATAATTTCATCACCTTGGGACTTTCTCTTGAGTGGAAATGACATATCTCACTTGTTCTTTGGCCAGGTTTTCTTTAAAGCTGGCCTGTTGGGAACTCTAGAGGAGATGCGAGATGAAAAGCTGGCCCAACTCATCACACGCACCCAGGCTGTGTGCAGAGGGTACCTGATGAGAGTAGAATTCAAGAAGATGATGGAGAGGAGGTGAGGGACCTCGTTCTCCACATTTTCATAGTTGAATCCGATGCAGTCATTACTTCTGTTGAGTGCCAGTCACTGCCCACATTCTTCTTCATTTCCATATTTGTTCTTCCTACAGAGAGTCCATCTTCTGCATCCAGTACAACGTCCGTGCCTTCATGAACGTCAAGCACTGGCCCTGGATGAAGCTGTATTTCAAGATCAAGCCCCTCCTCAAGAGCGCCGAGACCGAGAAGGAGATGGCCAACATGAAGGAAGAATTTGAGAAGACCAAGGAAGAGCTGGCGAAGTCAGAGGCAAAAAGGAAAGAACTTGAGGAGAAGATGGTAGCTCTGATGCAAGAGAAAAATGACTTACAGCTTCAAGTTCAATCTGTGAGCATTAGTCCCTGCACAGCTCAGCCACTTCTTATCCTCCAAACACTGTATAAGTAGATATGAAACATTTTTAGTTTAAGGTTTATAAATCAATGGTTTCCACTAAAATATGTGTTGTCATTGTTCATCTTTCAAAAATACTAAGACTCAGACCTGAAGAAGCAATAGACATGAAGTCACAAATTATGCTGCATATGTTCATATGTACATCCATACATAGTATGGAAATCAGAGAGCAAAGTCATAAAGCTATCCAAAGATGTTTTCCTTCCTTTATAGAACCTTTTCTTAGATGAGACTGTTGTTTCCTTAGGGAATACATTGTGCATAAAATAGAAGTTATGCCGTTCTTACCAGGGTGAGGAAAAGGTTAAATTAATGAACCCCTCAAACCTGAGAAAACCGAGTCCAAGAATTAATAACTGACCCTTCCAAAGCAGCACAAGTGCAGATTTGGCCAAAGGGCTAGTTTTCCCGATTTGGTCTTCCACACATGGATATCTGGAGGAAAACTGTTACTATACTTAATCAGTGGATTAAAATTACTAACATTTTGTCTACTGGACTTTTAAAAGTTGGCATATGTATTGACCAAACTGGTTGAGTCACTAAAGTATCCACCTTTTAATAAATTATTGTGTCTTTGCAGATATAGCTTATACAAATGGAAGTGTTTAATTTCCCCCATTAGGAAGCAGATGGCTTGGCCGACGCAGAGGAAAGATGCGACCAGCTGATTAAAACCAAAATCCAGCTGGAGGCCAAGATCAAAGAGCTGACTGAGAGAGCTGAGGATGAGGAGGAGATCAATGCCGAGCTGACGGCCAAAAAGAGGAAACTGGAGGACGAGTGTTCAGAGCTCAAGAAAGACATTGATGACCTTGAGCTGACCCTGGCCAAGGTTGAAAAGGAGAAACATGCCACAGAGAACAAGGTACAATCATGATCCATTTTAGAGTGTTTAAAAGTGCTAGCTTGTTACGGAAATACTTTAACTAAAAGTTTAATCTTAAAATCAATGAATATGAAAGAAAAGTACCATCATATATATGTCGTCTTCACCATTTCTAACTAATTACCTTGACCCTTACCTCCCATATTTTTCAGCTATGGAGGCCTGGGTTAGCTTCTCGTCTCCATTTTCCATCTTAGGCTGACACTGTCCTAAGCTATTACCATGTTTTTTGTCAAGATGACGGGATGTCATTAACATTCTATAATCTGTTCAAATCTAAGGTGAAAAACCTCACAGAAGAGATGGCAGGCCTGGACGAAACCATCGCTAAACTGACCAAGGAGAAGAAGGCCCTCCAGGAGGCCCACCAGCAGACCCTGGATGACCTACAGGCAGAAGAGGACAAGGTCAACACGCTGACCAAAGCTAAAACCAAGCTCGAGCAGCAAGTGGATGATGTAAGTGTGAAAAACACAGTATTTCCTCTTAAGATAAAACAAACAGTTGTGACATATGCCTTTCTCTGCGGGTTTGAAAACAATCATTAAAATTCCCATGCTATTTGGTGCATCTTTTAAAATTCTCCTGTGCATCTTTGGTGGCCAGTAACATATGGTTCAGTGCCTCAGGACTGAAATAAATAAAATACACTATAAATTTAGCTTGAAGGGTCTCTGGAACAAGAAAAGAAACTCCGCATGGACTTAGAAAGAGCCAAGAGGAAACTGGAGGGAGACCTAAAACTGGCCCAGGAGTCCACAATGGACGTCGAAAATGACAAACAGCAACTCGATGAAAAACTTAAAAAGTGAGCATGATATAGTCAAATTGTAATCTGCTTGTTGTCTGTCAATTCATCTGTCAATTCAGGCCAAATATATGTTTTAAAGATCTCCAAAATATTACTTTGGAGTACACATAAAAAAACAAATAATGGCATCTTTGACTTTTTATTAAATGAAAATGGAACAGTATTGACTTGTAAAACGTGTACTACTCATGTCCTCAACACAGCAGCATAAAGATATTCCACCATATGTGGCAGAGAGGACTGGTAAGAGAACTGACAGAGCTTATTTGTTGCTCCTCTGACAGGAAAGAGTTTGAAATGAGCAATCTGCAAAGCAAGATTGAAG
>NW_024421261.1:0-1191 GCF_014898765.1 Herpailurus yagouaroundi
CACCAGCAGACCCTGGATGACCTACAGGCAGAAGAGGACAAGGTCAACACGCTGACCAAAGCTAAAATCAAGCTTGAACAACAAGTGGATGATGTAAGCCTAAAATCATGTAAAAAAAATTTTTTTTAATTTTATAACAAACTAAGTAAACATGAGTTTGTATTCTTATGATGTAATGAGGACTTTTCAAAAGCTTCCAATGGATACGTGTATATGACATTATCTTTGCTACAAGGTCTAAGATGGACACCCAAGAAGTCAAAAAAAAAAAAAATCAATAAACAAAGTTGTTGGTAACAGACAATATACATAAAAAGACTCAGGGAAAAGGAAAGCTTGTGTTTACCAAAGAAATCTGTACAAACAAAAAATGGGTTTGGCCTGGGCTTGAAAAGCAAGAGGCCATGCAAAGAAATTGAGAGATGCTCCAAATGGGGAGCATAGCAATAGCAAAGAAGTAGTAAACATCCATAAGATTCTCTGTCACAGGAAGAAAGGTTTCCAAATAAAGAATGTGGAAGGTGAATTCGGCTTTAAACGTAGTCTGATACCAAATAGAGAACCCGCTATAAATGTGTGCATCAGGGAGGAAGTGACAAAAGTCATGGTTAGAAACACAGCTGTGGGGTCTGTGGGGTCTGTGAAGCACAGTCACAGTGTATTCCGGTGGGGAGATAAGGAAGGCATGCTGTCTCCCTGGCAGTTTACTGTAATGGTATGGTAATGAGGTACCCTTCACCTTTCAAATGATGATTCCTGGGACTAAGTGAATAGTTATGAGAATGGAATAGGTGGGACAAATTTGCCTAATTCATGGAAAAATCAAAATAAGCTGCTGATTAGATAGGAGTTAAATGTCTACAAGTCAAACCTGGGATAAAAGATGGTAACATTTCAGGAACTATATTCATGCATTATTAACTTATAGCTTGAAGGATCCCTGGAACAAGAAAAGAAAATCCGCATGGACCTAGAAAGAGCCAAGAGGAAACTGGAGGGAGACCTAAAATTGGCCCAAGAATCCACAATGGATATTGAAAATGACAAGCAGCAACTCGATGAGAAACTCAAAAAGTAAGCAATGAGAACACGTCTATGGGGAAAGTGCTACTACTGTTTCTGTGACTGACATAAAGTGCCCCTTTGACAGGAAAGAGTTTGAAATGAGCAATCTGCAAAGCAAGATTGAAG
>NW_024421262.1:0-4730 GCF_014898765.1 Herpailurus yagouaroundi
GAGCCCCGCGTCAGGCTCTGGGCTGATGGCTCAGAGCCTGGAGCCTGCTTCTGATTCTGTGTCTCCCTCTCTCTCTGCCCCTCCCCCATTCATGCTCTGTCTCTCTCTGTCCCAAAAATAAATAAATGTTGAAAAAAAAATTTAAAAGTTCCTCATTCTAAGAATTGTGGTTTTAAAAATAGTTATTTTCTATGATCCTCTTTACTAGAATGACCATTGCCCCTGAAATAGAAGGAAATGTTCTCTCCTTAACGAAAAGCCATTATCTGCAACACTCTGGATCAAATGTGTAGTCAGATCAGGGAAAATGACATTGAACATTTGCAGGTTTTGACTCTAAATTAGGCATTGTATGGGCCTTTTGGGTTTTCTCAGGTTTTTCTCCTATTTTTCTGGATTCTGGTTCAAGTTAAGATTGCACAACACGCCTAAGAACCTTGGCTCTTTAAATACAGCTCTATCCCTAATTGTGTGATCTGGAATAAGTCAGTTTACTTCTCTGAATCTTCTCATTGATAAACTGACAACAAAGACTAGATGATCTCTATCCTCCCTTTGAGCATTGAAATGTTTACGTATGTGTTCATTCATTTACTTACTTAAGTGTTTCTTGAGTTCCCATGACATACCAGATGTAGTGTTGGTGGTGGAAGGAATTTCAGAGATAACCTCCTCCAGCCCCACACCTCTCAAGCCTGCCGAGTTACTCACGCAGGTGTAGTTCTAGTCAAGCTCCATCAAGACATGGTCCAGCATGCTTTCTGGGAACCAAGTATGCCCTACTCAAGTCCCCTCCCAGCTGGAAATGATTTGAATTTCCTTTCCCGTTGCTCTCTTCTATAATAACACTTACTGAGTACTTACTCAGTAAAACACAGTGCCAGGCACTGTGCTAAACAGTTTTCATGCACTACATCATTTAATCCAAATAATAATCCTATTCAGTAGATAATATGATTAGCCTCAATTCACAGATGAAGAAACTGGCAACTTGACCAAAATTGCAGTTAGAAAGTAGTGGGGACAGAGGTTCTGTTTGGGATAATGAAAAATGTTTGGAAATAGATAGTGGTAGTGGTTGTGCCACATTATGAATGCACTTAATGTCACTGAATTGCACAATTTAAAATGGTTAAAATGGTAAGTTTTATATTATGTATATTTTACCATGATAATAAATACAGCAGCAGAGATATTTAACCTAGGTAGAAAGACTCCAAAGTCTTCTACCTCAACCATTCCTTATTTATTCTCACCACAGACAGGACTCAGAAAGGAATGTGTTCCCTCTCTAATGGAGGAGGGCGTAGGCATTTTTTGTTTGTTTGTTTGTTTGTTTGTTTTTGTTTCTTAAGAAGCCACAAAATAATGCCCACACATTGGGAAAGTTCCTTTCTGTGTTTAAGGTCAACAGTAACCTATTTATGAACAGATTCCCAAGTCTGGAAGAGTCAGAAATCACTTCCATGTTTCTTCTCCCATTTTTCTCCCGGTCTATAAGCTAAAGCTCTATCTGCAAACAATTCAACTTCAAACACATTTAAATATCACGTACCTTCTTTGCACAAGATCCTGGCTTACATGTTTTGGGGAGCAGAGATGAGAAAGATATCATCTCTGCCTCAAAGGGCTCGCAGTCTAGCAAAAGGGGCAAATACAGAAATACGAAGAAGCAAAGTCATTGGATAGAATTGCTGAGCACCTATGCTAGATGTGAAGGCTATAGAGATGAACAAAACAGTTTCAGTCTGCAGCAAAGATGGCACAGATTCAGTGAGAAGGGCCTTCAGAGGGGAAAGACTATACATTCTGTTGAGATGGAAAGGTATTTGCATGGGGGATTTTTCTCCTCATCCATTAAATAGCCATGAATCTATTCCAGATGTTATTAGAGGGGAAATCTCACCACCTGTCCTTCCTTTTCTTCTCCTCTCATTCTTTCTTTAGGCTTACTCTGTTTTCCTTTTTTTTAACTTTTTCTATTGGACACTTAGATCACTCATCTTTGGTCTTTCTTCTTTACTAATATAAGCATTTTAATACCAAGGTCTCCGTTAAGCACTTCTAATAACTGCAAGACACAAGGTCTTGATATTTTAATTAATTATTTCAAATAATTAATATTTTACAATATGATTTATTCTTGGACCAGTGAGCAATTTAGAAATGTCTTTTGTTCCCAAACACATGGGAAGAAGCAAGTGGATTTTTTTTTTTTCTGGTAATGATATCTCACTAAATTATATTGTAGTCAAATAATACAATCAGTATGACATCATATCATAGTATTTGTTCAGTCTTCATTTGTGGGCTACTACATGATCAAGTTTTGTACATGTCCCATGTACACTCCAAAAAATTGTGCTTTTTCTAATTACTGGTAAGGGATTTCCAAGCTTGTCCATTACAGCAAGCTTGATAGTTCAAATCTTCTATATCCTTTCCAACTATTCTTATCAATTACCAAGAGAGCTACCTTAAAATCTCTTACTATCATTTCCAATTTGTCTTTTTCTTCCTAAAATTATTTTTTTTTTGCCGTTGTATTTTGAAGCTATGTTTCTAGGGGCCTACAAGTTTAAAACTGTTCTTCTACTTAATTCTTCTTCTTACATTGTTTATTATGTGGAGAGCATCTTAATCACCAGTAAAGTCTTTTGTCTTCAAGTCTATTTTATCTGACATTAATGAACTACACAGTTTTCTTTTAGTTAGTATTTACCTGTTATTTCTTTTCCCATCCTTTCCTTTCAGCCCTTTTGTTAACATGTTTTTATGCATCTCTTTCAAACAGCACATAGCTAGATTTTTATTTCTGGTCCAGTTATATTTATTTCCTTTGAGCTCTGCTATGCCATTAGAAGAATATTCATATATCTTATCTGAAAATTTTAGATACTGACTTCTAGGAGGTTTTCAGGTTTCTTATTGCCAGAAATGAAGGGTCTAGGACCACATTATTTAGTAAGATTTCTAAGGGTGCTTCTCACTGTTTCTCCCTTTAGAGTGTTAAAAACTGGCCCTTTCTCTCACTCAGTCTGTGCTGTTCCATTACATCAAATTTCATCTTGTCCCTCCCAGACATCCCCAAAGAGCTTCACATCTACAACTGAAGTCTTTAGTGTCTCCTCTTATTCCTGCTAACAGATTTGTACCAGAAGTGAAATGATGAAGTAGATCTTGTAGATTGGCCCTTACTTGAAAACAGACCTTAACTTTAAGGCTCAGGTCTTCAAAGGAAATAGAGTTATTTAGACCCTTGGAAAATGTGGTTACAATTGGCCTTCTTGGAAATTAATGGTATGCTATTACCATAAGGCATTGAGGAACTTATCTGGCTTCATTAATAACAAATTATACTAACAGTCTTTCTTTGCCAATAGCTACCTTTTTTTTTTAAGTTGAAAAAGAAGGTCTTTAATATTTGTTTAGCCCTTACTATGATGGAGCACTGTGGTTGTTGTTGTTGTTGTTTTTATGCATTATGTCATTTAATCCTGACAATAACTCTCTGAAGTAGATATAACTATTATCCCTGTAAAAGAGAACCTCCAAAGTTTGAGGTTCTGTCAGAGCTGGGCTCAGGCCCAGGGAGAAAGCAAGTCAACAGACTCTACAGTTTCCCAACATAGAATTCTACTTCTTCTCATCTGTACCCAACTCTGGTTTCCTACACAGTTGTACAGCCCTTTTGTCTTTGACTTCTAGCCACTTAGTAACTGTGCAGCCTTGGGCAAGATGCTTCACTCCTCTGGGCCTCAGTTTCCTTATCTTTTAGCTCTAAGATTCTCATCTCTGACGACTTCACATACAATGGGGTCCAGACTGCCAGTGTACCGGGGGGAGGCAGAGCTGTGTTTCTGTTGGAGCTTCTGAGATCCTCAGGATTCAAAATCTTTCCCCAGAATTCAGAAGGAATTCATGGCTGTATTTCTCCCTGTTTCATAATGTGCTATTTTTACAATGCGTGTTCAGTCAGATTGTGGGTCAACTACAGGATACATCATGAAATAATCCTTCCCTAGGCTTCCCTTCTGCTCAGACTGGGGCTGACATGGGTCACACAGCATGTGACACTGCACTTCACCTGCCTGCTTCCCTGACCCCTTTCTCTGGGGTGGAGGAGACGATGAAAGGAGCCCAATCATCTCTGGGCCCATCTTCAAAGAGAAGGCAGAAAGATAGAGCAGTACAGATGTGCTCTCAGTAAACAATAGTCCTATGATGCCAGCATTATCATCATCCCTTGTATTGTATGTAAAACAGACCAAAGTACATAGGTAGTAGAACTAGTATGTGGTCTCACATCTGTCTTGGCTCTAAAACCCACACTTGTTCTCCCATAGAATCCACACTCTCCAGTAGAAGTCAAAGACCTATGTAAATCGAGCACAATTTCAGAAGTGCCAGGAAAACATCCTCTGTCTTCCCCAAACATCCATCATTCACTGGCTTATGAGCCCCAAAATGCTATTAATTGATGTTACCACCTTTTAAAAATTCCCCTAAGAGAAGAAACATAGTTAGGTACAGGTTACTCAACTGGGATCTTGCTCTGGAAGCATAAGGAAGGAGCCTCACGAAAGGGGAGAAGAGAACAGAACAAAGAAAGCTTGGAGCTCTGAGTGAGTGGAAAAAATCCCTTCATCCTCCATTTCCCTGTAAGACAAGAATTAGGCTCAGGGGGCGCCTGGGTGGCGCAGTCGGTTAAGCGTCCGACTTCAGCCAGG
>NW_024421263.1:0-7104 GCF_014898765.1 Herpailurus yagouaroundi
CTTTATGAGACTAAGACGGAGGCTTCAGGAACAGCTGGATCAAGGGTGCAGATACCAGGATTTTGTTTCTTGCTGTCTTTCAGCTTTACTGCTTCCTCTACAGGGGAAGATACCTTAGCTCTCACAGCATCTCCAAAAGGGACGCAATGGCTGTTGGCACCCCTAGATTATAGGATTCTTGGTGCTTGTGATTGATTTCAGCAGGAGAGAAGTCCCCTGTTTCTTAGTGTCTATATTTGTCTGTGGAAGGGGGCTGGGCCTGGGCCGGCTGGGGTCTCATGCCCACCGCTATACTGAGGGGTTGAAGGTCATTCCCATGTTGAGGAGGGCAGTTCCCAGAAGGCAAGAGAAGGGGGCCAGAGATGCTGAGTGAACCAACTGGGTTCACTGCTGGGTGTTTGGAGACCAGCCTCCCACAGGGGACGAGTTACAGGGGCACCTGCTGAGAGGTCGGAGACAGGGACCAGCGGAGACGGAGGAGGAATATTGAAAGAAAGAAAAAAAAAAGAGCCTCTAAAAACCCCACACACCAACAACCTCAGAACTCTGACTCTGAAACTTGGAAATGTTACCTAAATTCTGACAAGAAAGGGCTTGTACATCTCTTTGTGTTCAGAATCGGCTGCTGGAGAGCCCAGAGCTTTCTCGAGGCTGTGCCCTACAGATTCATTTCGGATTTGACATTTAGAAGAATGTTCCACCCACGGCTCTTCTTTGTGAGACGAGAGTATCTGTGAACTTAATATTCAGGTGGATAAATAGATTGCTTGGAGAAAATGATCCCCTCTGAAATGCTGTCCCCTGGCACTTGTCTTTTGGTCTTGTTTTGTTTTGTTTTCTTTAGGAGAACTGTGAGGGAAAGAAAGCAAAATGCAGAAATCCTCTGTGATATCCTCACTGCCCACGATGTTCCCAGCTCAGATGAGGCGTGAGTTCTCTCCGTCCCCACCCTGCTGCCTCTGGGTGGCTGTTCACCCGGAGCCCAGAGAAGTGAGTCCTCACGGTGCACGGGTGAAGTTGGGGGGGGGGGGGGGAAAGCTGTGGTTTTGTTTTCGCCGGCTTTCAACTGAATTGTAGCATTTCCTTTGATTCTTGAGTGGAAGCAAGAACTCAGAGCAGCATTAGCAGGACTGGGGATTTTAGCACCAGCGGGATCACAGGTGTTTCACACCACGTGATTACTCTTGTGGAATCTGGAAGGAATGGTTCCTGATCATCTCTGCCCTGAAATTGCAATCATTATTAGACCTGCCACTGGATCTTACTACGAATGCACGAGAAAAGAGCACACACGTTGCTTTTCCACACTTACAATTCTACGCCCATTTTGATATTTGTGGGGCTTTTTTTTTTTTTTTTTTTTTTGTCATCCTTCCGAATTTTGTTTTACGCATTTCAGCATCCGATTCTGGGAAGGGGTCCGTAAGCCTCGCTGGCCTGCTTGAAGGGAGCCACGGCGTCGCCGGCCACCAGCTCTGTGCTGTGAGTCTGACATGTGTTATTAGGGGAGCCCTCACACGCACGCTGTGAGGTGGGTATTAACAATCCCCCCCCCCCAACTTAACAGATGGAAAGACCAAGTCTCGAAGGATGGATACCTTCCCCAAGGAATGTATCAGAGCCACCAGCGGCAGAGTTGGAATTCGACTCCAGAACACCTGGCCCCCTCCTCCTGACCACCCCACCTGCTCCCCGCCTTCAGACACCCGGGAGGCCCCTCTCCTCCCAGAAGCTGCTCTCCCTGTATCACTGGTGAGCGGGGTTTGCCTGAAGTAATTGATTGAACGTTACCCAGAAGCGGAAGCCAACCAAAGAGAGACGGGTAAGTGTTCGGTTCACCATATTTAAAACTTTTCGTTTTAGATAGAGAGAGCGTGCGTGCGTGAGCCAGGGAGAGGGCCAGAGGCAGAGAGAGAGAGAGAGAGAGAGAGAGAATCTCAGGCAAGGCTCCACGCCCCTCATGGAGCCCGACGCGGGGCTGGATCTCACGACCCTGGAATCACGACCCGAGCCGAAATCAAGAGTTTGATGTTCAACAGACAGAGCCTCTCAGACGCCCCCAGCTCACCTGATTTTTCAGAGGCAAACACAGAGCGCTACCCTCCTTCTCGTTACTTAGCAAGCACGTTGCAAGTGCTCCCGGGTCAGGGAGAATGTTCGCGTGCGTCCAAGTGCACAGCGCCTGCCTCACGCTTCATCTGTGCAGGACTGGGTGAGACACTGGGCAGATACGCTGGGGCCGGAAGAGGAGGCGAGGAAGGAAAGGCGGGAGCAGGCTGGGAAAGGAGAGGGCAGAGACAGAAGCAGGAGGCAAATAGACAGACTGTTGTTCACGGGCAAGTCAGAGAAGGAAAGGGGCCCAGACCCGCTCTTCCAGAGACATGGGTTCAAATCCTGCTCCGGCCTCACCAGCTCTGTGAACCGTGTTCTTAGACGGAGACCTCACCCCTGCCTCAGAGATGAGTGCAGGGTTGTCAACTCTGTGTGTAGACACAGAGCGGGGCCTGGCCCTCGGGCGCCCGGTCCGTGGGGACACAGGTGATGAGGGCCTGATGTCACCTGGCATCCTGAGCCATTGCAGGCTTGGGCTTCGGGGACAGAACTTTGGTCAGCGGCTTATCTCAGTCCCGTGTGTTGCCCACCGAAAACCGCTCTCCGTTCTCCACCTGCTCTTTGCTCGGAAACCATCCCCGTCTGGCGGACCAGGCGCCCGCAACGGCTGCCACCAGCCAGGCACTGCGGCACCGGGGCCGGCACGATGGTCCCGAGAGCACAGGACCACCCGGCCGTGAGCCAGCGCCTTTGCCCCTTAGCACCCGGAGAGGTGATGTGTTGTTCCAGCTCATTCCGCGGACACGCTCAGCACCCTCAGAGCGACCCCCAAATCGCGGAGGGAGAGTTTCTGCGCCGGTCTTCTGACCCTGGGCTTGAACAACAACTTGGTTTCTCATTTCACAGCCACACTGTCCTTTCCAGAAAACCCAGCCCTGTCCGTTCCTGGCTCTCACTTCCCGGCACCCTCACTTGCGCAGCTTAGAAACGGTAAGTAGCATGTTCCTCTTCCAAACATACTTTGGCGAAATATGCATGGCTCTGAAAACAAGGCCTGGCCACCTCCCGGGTGGAGCCCTGGGGAACTTGTCTCCTTGGTCTCCTATTCTTGATAACCTGACCCGGCCGCCTGCCCAGGTACAGATTCCCTGCCCTGGGCGTGTGGCCGGTTCTCTGAGCTCCATGCCTGCTGGGGACGAGGGGCGAAGAGCATGCTGGCACCACGAGCTCAGGAGGGAAGGCACACGGTCCCCCAGGCCAGTGGCCGCGGCAGGATGTCTTTCCCGGGTGACTCACCCAGACTCACATGGGTCCCACGTCCCTGGGCGCCAGCTGGGCCCAGATGGCCAAGAGGGGAGGCAGGGTCTTTCCACAGCTTTGCTCAGGATTGATGCTCAAGCCCCAGCTGAGGGACAGGGCGTCCTCGTCAGAAGGCTTGGCAGAGGCTCTCTTTACGAAGGGACTTAACCCACGATTGCGGAATGGATGTGGCCTGACATTAAGATGTTTTATGACTCTGATTAAGCAGGAGGGGGGAGCTGGAGAGAGGTGGTGATTAATCCTCCCACGGAGGAGCTGGCCCCCATCATCCCCACTAGACAGAGAGGCTGGACAGCAGGGGATGATTGCCGCTCCCCAAAGAGAAGAAGCCCAGTTTCCACCCGGGGTGTGGGGGGTGAGCCTCGGGCCTGCTGGGCGGGCGCTTTGCGTGTGTTCCCGGGTGGCCCGTGTATGGGCCCTCAGAGGGTCAGACACCTTGTGTAAGACAGAGGACGCCTGTGCCCTGGGACGGCGGTCCCTGAGGGGTCCTGGATGCCCCCTTTGAGACAGGTGCGAGGAGGAATCCCAGGAGGACAGAGCCCATGACGTTCCTCAGGGTCTCTGGTGTGGGCCCCACGGGAAGGCTCTTTGACAGCCAGGCCCCGAGCAAGTCCCTGTTTCTTGCAGGAAGAGTGTTTCCTTCCTGGCCTGGTTCCCCTCTCTGCTTGGCCCAGAAGGCTCAGGACTAAATTTGGGAGTCCGTGTTGTGAGTTCTTGAATTCCCATAACGTTCGCCCATCTTTTCATCTTAGCTCCGTGCTCTGATCGCTCAGGCATTCGTGTTTCTGGTGTTCGTCGTAGGGCACACACCTCTGGGTACGTCTCCATCCTCGTGGAATGAGGTCAAGGGTAATAATGGGCTTGTCTGTCTGTCTGTCCTTCCTGGCTGGGGATGCCTCTGGTGTGTCCACGCACGGGACTGTCCATGTCCTCAGAGGAAACCCTCTCACCGATCCCTCCAGAAGGAGACAAAGGGGTCAGGCACTGGACATGAAGTTGTAGAGACAACCCACGTGCCCACAGGGGCTGGTCAATGGGGTCTTTGTACACAAGACTCTCTTCGGTCTCTCAAAGGAATGAACTAGAGTTGCGACTCTCAACGTGAACAATTCTCCAGAACGGACGACTGAGCCAAAGATCAAGTTCCAGAAGAATATATATGAGATGATATTACTCAAAACCCTTTTTAAAAATTTGACGTGCTTTTCAGCAGTGTTTGTTGGCTTATTTGTTTTTTGTTTTTTCTTTTTTTTTTTTGTTCGATGGCACTCTGGTCACTGAAATGAGGATGTCTGGCTTCTCAGAGGTCAGGACCTGCCTTGAAGGACCCCAGTCCTTCCTACTTTTTCCAATGGTTCACCTTCATCTGTGGGAATGGAGCACTGGGTCCAGGGGCACAGACTGTGGTCTTTGCCAACACACCAAGTAAAGCCATGTGGGGACACAGGAAAGCCCCCTTTCGGGGTTCCATCAGGAGAGAGCCCTCATCCATGAACAGGGATGGGGCTTCGTCCGGGACCACTCAAGGGAGACTGGGAACTGTGGCCGGGCTCACCTTGGGCACAGAGTCTGAGAGGGGGCCCACTTCATGCTTGTCGCGAGGGCGATTCTCAGAAAACAAAACCAGAAAGGACCAAGGGTCGGTGAGGATGTGGAGAAATCGGAACACTTGTGCTTTGCTCGTGGGCGTGTAGATGCAGCCACCGTGGCAAACCGTAGGAAGCTTCCTCGAAGAATTAAAGATAGAATGACTGTAGGGTCCAGCAAGTCTGCGTATACACTCCAAGGAACTAAAGGCAGATGCTCAAAACAGATATTTGCACACCGATGTTCATGGCTGCATTATTCGCAACATCCAGAAGGTGGAAACCACCAGAATGCCCACCGATGGGCACGCGGATAAACTAAATGTGGTCTAGCCACACGATGGGATACTATTCAGGCTGAAAAAAAAAAAAGAACGTAATTCTGACACGCTACAGCAGGGACGAACCTTGGAAACATCGTGCTCAGCAAAACAGGCCAGTCCCAAAGGACAGACGCTGTCTGATTCTGCTCAGTGAGGTGTCTGGAGTAGTCAGGTTGTTAGACACAGAGAGGAGGCCAGAGGTCGCGGGGGGCTGGGTTGCAGTTTGCGAAGACGGAAACTTCTGGCGATGGATGGCGGGGATGGTTGCACCACAATGGGAATGTGCTTAACGCCGCTGAATTTTACACTTAAAAAGTAGGTAAAATGGAAAATCATATATGTATGTTTTGTAATCATAACAAATTTAAGCGATGCCAAAAAATCTCAGTAATCAAGGCAAATATATGCATTAAGAAGCGCGCGAAGGCATGGCTTTCCTTCCGTGATTTTGCTTCGTCCGTTTTTTTCATTTCGTTGTTCCATGTGTGATGGCCAGAGGATTCTTTCGGCTCTGTCATCTGGCCTGATAAACTCTGATGATTAAAGTTTCCCTGACACAGCTGTATTCCCTGGTTCACGGGAAACCGAACCAGAGAGGGACTTGGGCACAGTTTGGGGCGTTGGGGGTCTTCTTCCTCCAGGGAAGGGCCACCTCCAGGGAAGGGTCACCACCTGCCTCTTGGTCAGGGTCAACTCCTTCAGGCTGGGACCTTGTCTGTCCTGTTCAGAGCAGTACCCGAATCTGCCTGGTGCCTGGCACATAGAAGGTGCTTAATAAATCAGGGCTGAGTGAGCCAGGCAATGAAGGAATGAAAAATAAAAGTCTAACTAACATGTAACCCTTTATAAAGTACACACAACCTTTCTCGCAGATGTCCTTGAAACTTACACTCGGGGTAATTGTTGGATGAAAAGTTGGTGGTTGAAATGGGAAAGCATATAGGGTTGTGATGCTTTAAAAACCATACCTTAAGGGGCACTTGGGTGGGTTAAGCGTCTGACTCTTGATTTCAGCTCAGATCATGATCTCACAGTTCATGAGTTCCGGCCCCAGGTTGGGCTCTTCACCGACAGTGTGGTGCCTGCTTGGGATTCTTTCTCCTTTTCTCTCTGCCTCTCCACCTCTCTCTCTCTCTCTCTCTCTCTCTCTCTCAAAATAGTTTAAAAATCCTGTATCTTAAGTATTTATATTTGTAAATCTTCAGTGGAGGTGGACACAGTCAAATACATTTTCTTTAACCACAAAAGAGGTGAACATATAATTTGTCACCAAGTACTTAGACATAAGATGTATTTGCATTTGATGTGTCCCTTAAATGCACAGACCATTGAGCTGTCAGACGTCTGCTCATGGGATAGATGAGCTCATGTGCACGGTCTGAAGGGGTCTACTTATCTTCTTCCTTGCAGAGCTGTTTCTGTGCCTGGTGGGAGTGGTGCCCCCATGGCTGGCTTCCCCGAGAGGCACCTCAAGTTCATTGTGCTCCTCTGATCTGGCCCCTGTAGGATAGGAGCCCCGGACAAGGTAAGGGGAACAGTGTGTGTGTGCACAGAGTATGCATCCGTTCTGCCTCCTCCTCCTGCCCTCCCAGCTTTGAGCTTCCGGGCTGCGGAAAGCTAACTACACGACTTGCCTGGCTCACCCAGTCGAGGCTGTTTGGTGCCCTGTGTTTTCGCCTGTGTCCTGTCTTCTGCCAGAAATGCCCCTCCCCCTTCACTTTTCCCCTCTCCTACCCCACACTCACCTAAAGGTCCTTGGCCCTCCATGTCTGGTCCCGGTATCAAGAGCACATGGGGGGAGCGCAGGGTCTCAGCTCCCCCCA
>NW_024421264.1:0-4586 GCF_014898765.1 Herpailurus yagouaroundi
TGGAAACAGCACACCTGTATCCCTTGGATAAATGCCTAGTAGTGCAACTAGGGTAGTTCTATTTTTAGTTTTTTGAGGAACCTCCATACTGTTTTCCAGAGTGGCTGCACCAGCTTGCATTCCCACCAACAATGCAAAAGATATCCTCTTTCTCTGCATCCTCGCCAACATCTGTTGTTGCCTGAGTTGTTAATGTTAGCCATTCTGACAGGTGTAAGGTGGTATCTCATTTGTATTTCCCTGATGATGAGTGAAGTTGAGCATCTTTTCATGTGTCAGTTGGCCATCTGGATGTCTTCTTTGGAGAAAATTTTTTTTTAACATTTATTCGTTTTTGAGAGTGAGAGACAGAGCATGAGCAGGGGAGGGGCAGAGAGAGAGGGAGACACAGAATTGGAAGCAGGCTCCAGGCTCTGACCTGTCCGCACAAAGCCCGACGCAGGGCTCAAACTCATGGATCGTGAGATCATGACCTGAGCTGAAGTCGGACGCTCAGCCGACTGAGCCACCCAGGTGGCCCTCTTTTTTAAACATTTTTAAATGTTTTTTATTTATTTTTGAGAGAGAGAGAGAGACAGTGTGAACATGAGAGGGGCAGAGAGAGGGAGACACAGAATCTGAATTAGGCGTTAGGCTCTGAGCTGTCAGCACAGAGCCCAATGCAGGACTTGAACCCATGAATCGCGAGATCATGACTTGAGCCGAAGTCAGATGCCCAACCGACTGAGCCACCCAGGTGCCCCTAAAATCACTTTTTTTTCCTTTATGTTTACTTATTTTAGAGAGAGAGAGAGAGACCAAGTGTGAGTTGGGGAGGGGCAGAGAGAAAGGGAGACAGAATCCAAAGCAGGCTCCAGGCTCCGAACTGTCAGTGCAGAGCCCGATGCGGGGCTCAAACTCACGAACTGCGAGATCATGACCTGAGCTGAAGTCAGATGCTCAACTGGCTGAGCCGCCCAGGCGTCCCCTAAAATCACTCTTAGTTCAATAATTTACTCAGCAATCAAGAGTATATAAAAAATCAGGAAACAAACACAAACACCTTCCTAATTCTGTATTAAATGCAAATTAATGACAAGTGTTTATTAGTATCTTACTTTCTATAGTACCAAATTTAATATTAGCTCACATTTTCCTAAACTCATTCAAAAAATAAAAGTTAACAGCAATGTGTATAATACTATATATTTGGTGCTATCAGGATGAGAAGTGTAAGATGCCTATCCTTATAATACGGCTAGGGAAATGAATTCCACACGTGAAAATGTAGCTGACAATATAAAGCAATTTATAATTAAGTAGCAAATGGATTATGTACATAATAAATACTACAAGATTTCAGGAAGGACTTAAAATAGGAAGATTGGGATTGGCCTGAAGAAGAAAGGATTTGTATTAAGGCTAGACAGATGGATCAGATTTAGATAGAAGTAGGAAATTTTGGTTACAAATAAAAATGTGTGCAAGGGTACAGAGACAGTGGTAAATAAAGTGCTGGAATTAAGAAATCCTGTTTTAGATTGATTAGTAGTAAGGCTACATAAAAGCTAGATGCCTTATTAGGACTAGATGATAAAGAAGCTTGAATGACCAGTGAAAGCTTAGAGACTGTTCTAAGGTAGTAGAAAAGCAATAGTGGTTTCTGAGAAGAGTAGGAGTTTCAGGAAAGTAGTAATTTAGGAAGACTGATGTATATTGCAGTATAAGAAGAAGGATTGGAGAAGGAGAAACTAGAGTCAGTATTTTAATATTCTAATGTCCAATATTAAGGATCTGACTTTAGCTGGTGCCAATGAAAGTTAATTAGAAGGGATGGAGTAAAAGATAATTGCAAATGAAGAATGATCAGATCTTGGAAACTGAAAACATTTGGGCAATAAGGGAAAAGTCAAACGTGACTTGAGGTTTCACTTAATCTCAATTCCCTAGATTCTTCTTATCTTTCACCCTAATAATTCCTATGACTGTATTTTTATTTACTAACTAGCATGTTACACATTAGATTTATAAAATGGATTACTATTATAGCCTTCTTTCTCTGGAAATACTTAAACCTTGTCTTTAAACACCTAAGTAATTTAGAGTATTAAAAAAGCTGTTGTACACTTAGCTGTATTTTTCCAGTGACTACTTAAAGAGCTTTGAAATAAGAAACAGGCACAAAGCATGAAGCTGAGTCGAGTAACTACTTTCTGTTGAAATCCCTAGCACTTAGGATAAGCCTTCTCTCATGGCAAAACAGTGGCAATTTTTTCCAAGGTTTGTCCTAACCCTGTCAGCAGAGCCTTACTGCTCGCTCTCTCTCTCTCTCTCTCTCTCTCTCTCTTCCTTCCTTTCCTCCCCTCTCTTTCTCTCTTAAAAATATTTCCCCCCTTTGGAAAAACTGCTATGGCTTCTTTGGCTCTGTTTTACTGCTGACAAAGTAGATTGCTTTTAAAAATGTTTTATGTTTTATCTTCACAAATCTGCTTGTATCTAGGCAAGCTGATGAAGAATTTCAGATCCTGGCAAACTCCTGGCGATACTCCAGTGCATTTACCAACAGGATATTTTTTGCTATGGTAGATTTTGATGAAGGCTCTGATGTATTTCAAATGGTAAGATCTTTGGCTTATTTTATTAAGTAGGGATAAACTAACTATAGATAAAGTAGAATATCTTTTTCAATGGTCACAAGAATTCTTATTTATATATTCTTTATTTAAGTACAATGGATATACAATGTCATATTGCTTTCAGGTGTACAACATAGTGATTTCACAATTCCATCCATTACTCAGTGCTCAGCATGATAAGGGTATTCACCATCCATCACCACACAATGTTATTACAATATTTTGACTATATACCCTATGCTCTACTTTTCATTTCTGTGACTTGTTTTATAACCGAAAGTTTGTTCCTCTTAACCTCCTTCACCTATTGCCCATCCTCCCTTCCCTCTGGCAACTACCAGTTTGTTATCTGTATTTCTTTGTAAAAACAATATTTTTAATGTTTATTTTATTTTTTTTTAAATGTTTTTTTTTTAACATTTATTTATTTCTGAGACAGAGAGAGAGAGACAGAGCATGAACGGGGGAGGAGCAGAGAGAGAGGGAGACACAGAATCGGAAGCAGGCTCCAGGCTCTGAGCCATCAGACCAGAGCCCGACGCGGGGCTCGAACTCACGGACCGTGAGATCGTGACCTGGCTGAAGTCGGACGCTTAACCGACTGCGCCACCCAGGCGCCCCTTTAATGTTTATTTTTGAGAGAAGAGAGTGCAAGTGAGGGAGGGGCAGAAAGAGAGAGACACAGAATCTGAAGCAGACTCCAGGCTCTGAGCTGTCAGCACAAGGCCAACGTGGGGCTCTAACCCATGAACTACGAGGTCATGACCCGAGCTAAAGTCAGACACTTAACTGACTGAGCCACCCAGGCGCCCCTGTTCTCTGTATTTCTGAGTCTGTTTCTGTTTGTTTGTTGGTGTGTTTTTTAGATTCCACATATAAGTGGGGCACCTGGGTGGCTCAGTCGGTTAAGCGGCCGACTTCAGCTCAGGTCATGATCTCGCAGTCCGTGAGTTTGAGCCCCGCGTCGGGCTCTGTACTGACAGCTCAGAGCCTGGAGCCTGTTTCAGATTCTGTGTCTCTCTCTCTCTGACCTTCGCCCGTTCATGCTTTGTCTCTCTCTGTCTCAAAAATAAATAAACGTTAAAAAAAAATTTTAGATTCCACATATAAGTGAAATCATGTGGTATTTATCCTTCTCTGACTTATTTCACTTAGCGTAATACCCTCTAGTTCCACCCATGTTACCACAAATGGCAAAATTTCATTCTTTTCCATGGCTGAGTAATAGTTCGGTGTGTGTGTGTGTGTGTGTGTGTGTGCGCGCGCGCGCACGTGTATATACAGGTCATATCTTTTATATCCATTCATCTATCGATGGACATGTGGGTTGCTTCTATATCTTGGCTATTATGAATATCTCTGCAATAAATAGGAATGCATATATCTTTTTTTTTAATTTAACTTTATTTTTTATTTTTTAAAATTTACATCCAAATTAGTATATAGTGAAGCAATGATTTCAGGAGTAGATTCCTTAATGCCCCTTACCCATTTAGCTCATCCCCCCTCCCATAACCCCTCCAGCAACCCTCAGTTTGTTCTCCATATTTATGAGTCTCTTTTGTTTCGTCCCCATCCCTGTTTTTATATAATTTTTGTTTCCCTTCCCTTATGTTCATCTGTTTTGTCTCTTAAAATCCTCATATGAGTGAAGTCATATGATTTTTGTCTTTCTCTAATTTCACTTAGCATAATACCCTCCAGTTCCATCCACGTAGTTGCAAATGGCAAGATTTCATTCTTTTTGATTGCCAAGTAATACTCCATTGTGTGTGTGTGTGTGTGTGTGTGTGTGTGTGTGTGTGTGTGTGTGTGTATACCACATTTTCTTTATCCATTCATCCATCGATGGACATTTGGGCTCTTTCCATACTTTGGCTATTGTTGATAGTGCTGCTATAAACATGGGGGTGCATGTGTCCCTTGGAAACAGCACACCTGTATCCCTTGGATAAATGCCTAGTAGTGCAA
>NW_024421265.1:0-73202 GCF_014898765.1 Herpailurus yagouaroundi
TGGGACAGAATAGAACATATCTGCAACATGGGTAATAATCGCAGACCAGGGTACAAACCTTCATAAATACAACAAGTAAGTCTAGAGATGTGATGTACAGCATGGGAACTACAGGTAATACTGTGCCGCGCGTTTGAAAGTTGCTAAGAGCATAGACCACCAAAGTTCTCATCACAAGAGAAGAAACGTTTCTAAGTATGTGTGGTGAAAGATGTAAACTAGACTTATTATGACGATAATTCCACAATATATACAAATTATGAATCGTTATATTGCATATTTGAAACAAATAAAATATTATACGTCAATAATACCTTTAAAAAAAGACAAAAAGAATTGTAGACCAGGAAGGAAGCAGCCAGGGATTCCAAACATGAGAATCAGCAATGACAATCTGCTAAGGGCCTTCTCTTTTTCTGTGAGTAATACACCCTCTGTCACCTGTGTTTAAGATACATACTGAGGACCCTTCGTCCAGCAGCTGAGACCCAAATAGAACCTCCAATCTTGAGTCATAGTGAAGCTTCTGGGACCTTAGGGGTCTGGGAAGACCACTCTGGGGGGATCTCTCAAGTGTGGACTGCTGAAAACCTTCTTCAGAAGATGCTGGCCCAGACTCTCCTCTACCAGCTCCACAAGGTTCCCGCCCTCACCCCTATCATCCAAGCTGGCGAGTAGGGGCCTCCTCCCTGGCTCCTTTCTCTCCACTCCATGCTTGCTTTTGTGCTGTCTCCTGGCACAGTCTGGGAGGAGTGCTGGCTTTGTGTTGGTTGCTTGGCTCATGTCACCTGGGTCCCAATACGTTGGTGGCCTTAGGTGTGGTCAGCCCCACAGTGGGCCCTTCTTGGCCTGTAATCGAAGATGCTTCTGCAATAGCAAGGACAAGGCCTCACCAAAATCACGGTCATAGTCGCAAGGGTCCAAATTGCAATGTTGCCAATTGCAGATGGTGTTGGGTTCTTCTTGGGGACTTGGCCCCCAGAAGACACAACAAACTTGGACAGCACAGTTTCCAGATTGCACAGATCCCCAATATTGGCCCCAGGATGGGTCCTCCCCTCAGGCTTTCTTCTTGGAATTCTGGGCACATCCAGTGCCTTGAGAGCAGAGAGCAACATAGTTGGGTTCCTGTGGAAGCACGTTCCTGGGCGTCGCAAAATTGGTTGGTGGTTTTGAAAGCCTCCTTAATGATTTCATGAATGGTCCATGCACATGCATGGAGGCTGCCTGGGAGGCTGGCTTTGCTGTCTTCCCCTCCTTCTGCAGACACAATTATGGGTGGATTCACATCCAGAACTGCAGGGTTGCCCATGGATGCCTAAGAAACATCCACAGGGACCAAGAGGGAATTGTGCCACCTGGGAAGTTATTTTTCCTGAATCCCCCTAGTGAGGGAATTCCACTTTGTAAAGATAAGAATAGAGGCCTTCAGAGAGTTTCTCACACAATGTCAATTTTGAAGTTAACTCCAGACCCAACTACAGGTGGGGGTGGGGGTGGGGGGCAGTTATGAGATGGTGTGTCTGTGTGTGTGTGTGTGTGTGTGTGTGTGTATGTGACATATACACACACACACACACACACAGAAGGTGGGGGAGATGGAGAGAGATCTATTTAGATCTATGATCTGGACTTTTTCTAAGTCCTCATTGGGTATGAAGATTATGCCCCAGAAGCCTAGGAGTTACACTGAATCAGCTACACATCAAGTGATACGTGGGTTCCCAGGAGGGTGAGATTTTATCCCCTGTATTCATCTTCCACATCTGGAAGAATCTGGAAGTAGATTCTTGATAAAATGAGGCTCAGGAAGGCCAGATTATCAGCCAGGGTCACGGTGTATAGCAGCGTC
Organism: Herpailurus yagouaroundi; assembly: GCF_014898765.1. Lineage (NCBI taxonomy): Eukaryota > Metazoa > Chordata > Mammalia > Carnivora > Felidae > Herpailurus > Herpailurus yagouaroundi. The sequence continues at coordinate 1,853 of NW_024421265.1, forward strand.
CTTCAGGCAGTGCTGAAGGAGACTTGGTCATGGGGCTCAGTGACAGAAGATTCTGTTGAGGATGAAGTCTACTCTGGACAGCACGCGTGACGGGTCCACAAGGCCCAGCTCCAAGTAGCAGGGGTGGGGACAAGAGTGTCCTGGGAAGGGACAGGGCATGCATGGCAAGGCGGGAGGGGCACACACACACACACACACACACACACACACGCCGCCGTGGGGCGGGGTCTCACTGCCTCCTCTCCACCTGCAGGCTCCTTGAGTGTCAGCAACCTGTACCCGGGCTGGGAGCATGTGAGCATCAGGAGCCACAGCATGATGTTCGGGCCGGGTCTCACCAGGGGGACCCTAGAGGTGGTGGTGGCCCCGCCCCAACACCCGCACTGCGTGGCTGGTGACCAGTCCACCAAGGCCATCGACATCCAGAACGCCTATCTGAACGGTACAGTAGCCCGCCCACCGCACCGGGGAGCGCGCCCAGAGTCCCTTTGCCCGGACTGTAAATCACCACCCTCCCCCCCCCCCCCGGGGGCCTCTCCCGCAGCATGTGTCACAGCCCCACGAAGGACAGAGGAAGAGCCGCACAAAGTGACCTTGGGATGACCCAGTGAAGAGTGGCTGGTCAATACCCCTAGTGAAACCAGACACCCTGCTGTCCTGGGCACCTAGCAAAGCCCCAGGCACACAGTAGGTGCTTAATAAATGACTGCTGAGTAAATCAATACATTTTCTAGGCAGAGCCAAACATCCACTTGGATGAGAAAACTTATAAAATATAATCCCATTAGCAGTTTGACAAATGCAAATATGAGAAGAGTGATTCTTGAATACATCTCCACTCATGGCTGATGCTATGATACAGGCACAGGCAGTTTTTTTCCACAGGCAAAATTTCAAATGTTCTCAATCATTTCCAAGGGGGTGAAGCTTTAAATGTTACCAGGGAAGGTTTACTATCTCCATCAACCACTGAATCCTTGGTGCTGCACCTTCCGAGCTCCCAGGAACCCCAGTTGGGCCCATGTCACTTGAACACCAGCTTCTGCCCTGTTGAGATGCAGTTTAGGGCAGGGATCAATAAATTTCTTTGAGACTCATCTGTGAAGACTGTATGGGTCCTTGTTTATTCAAGTGGCATAGTGGAGGCATTCAGAAAATGGCAACTGGAAGCATCTCCATGATATTTTGTTATTTCAAAAAATATTTAAAGTGGTTATCATAGGGAGACGAGGTTTGGCTTTTTTCTCTTTTGTTTGCTGTTTAATTTTCTATTTTTCAGTTTTAATCCATATATGAGATGAGTCATGAAAGGACTTTAGATTCTTGAGGGCTTAATCAGGCCAAATTGTTTATGAGGAGTGAGGTTATCTGATTCATTATCCCCCAGACCTTTGCTAAGCACAGGGGTACAAAGCCAGGTAACCATATGGCTGTTTACCCAGGCCCATCGTTGGGCTCAAGTCAACAGTACCTGAAAAATTGACTCTGGGGGGTTATTTTCAAGATTGGAGCTATATTTTGGGTGAGTTAGATTAGACTTCATCTTTGCAACCAAAGGTCATGTGCTTCTGAGAGGCTGGGGCCTCAACCCCCTCAAACCCCTCTGGACTCAGCAGCTTCCAGACAGGGGTCAGGACCAGGATGGGAGCACAGGTACCTGCTGAACATCCTGGAAAGGAGGGCCAGGGAGGAGCCCCTGGTAGGGAATTTTAAGGAATGGTCAGCCCCCTGTCATGGGCACCTCCATGTGGCAGGAGCGGGAAATGGCCCAGGGGACAGCTGCTAATCTCCCAGAACCTCAGCCTCGGATGCTTGCTGGTCATGACTATTGCTCACAGAGCCAAGTCTTTGCATGGAAAGGATGAAGAAGAGTGTGGGCGTAGGGAGGAGGGGCAGGAAAGAAGTTGCACAAGTTTCTACAGCAAAGGTTCCCCTGAGTTGGGGCTGTGATATGCCCTCCCTCTCAGGGCTGACATTTGGTGAGGGGGCCCGGCTGGGTGCCCAAGGCTGTGACTCCAGCCTGTGATGCTCCTGTCAGGGGCACAGTGAAAGGCCTGAGGCCAGCTCTGGGTAGATGATGTTCCTTGTCCCCCTGAAATCACAGAATTTACAACTGAAAGAGACTTACAGATGGTTTGCTTCAACCTCAGTCTTGGGGTCTGGAGAAAAAGGGTTTAAGAGATTTAGACAAAACTGTACCATCAGTTGCTAACAATTCAGACTAAGTATCAGGCCATCTGCCCACACCTGGGGGCCTGTTATTCTCCTGTGCTAAGTATTTATATGGTAAAGTAGTGTGTGTGTGTCATGGGTGTACACTTATATGTGTATACTGTGAAAGTTGAGTATGCATACGTGTGCATGTGTGTCTTATGTGCATAAGTGTGTGTATGTGTGTGTATGTGTGTATGCACATGTGCATGTGTGAACTGTGTGTGTGTGTCCCTATGGGTAAGGGTATGTGTGCCTATATATATATGTTTGTGTTTTTGTGTATGTATGTGTGTGATGTGTGTACTGTGTATAAATGTGTGTGTGTGTGTGTGTGTGTGTTTTCATGAGGTAAAGGATTCTCTGTCCCTAAAGACCTGTTCTCCCAGCCAAGAGTCATGACCCTCACCGATCCATCCACGAGTGCCTGTTCCCCACAGTTAGGGAGACTCACAGAGCAGGTGAGGACTGTCTTCGTCCCCCCAGCTCCCCACCATCCCCACCCCTGTGTGAGCCCCACGGGGTCCTGCAGAGCCCTCGGGTTGCATCACATCCAGTGCTGATGATAATCTTTCTGTCTTCCAAGAAGGGAAGGCCAGTCACCCGAGAACGAGGCCAGTGCTGACTCCGATGAATCATGTGAATCCGTGACTGTACTCTCGTGGAAAGGAGAGGCCAGGCATTTTTGGTGACAGTCCCGCCTCTGCAAGTCAGCAAACCAAAGTCTTTCAGTACTGGCCGTCTCTGAAGCTCAGGCAACACCCTTGGCTTTCGGGGCCCTTTGATGCAATGAAAGTTTTATCCAAGATAAAAAAAAGTTTTATCTTTTTTTTTCTGACATATTTTCATATAACTGAAATCATGCAAAATGTACAATTACATATACCGCTTTTTTTTAAAACCTGACACCATCACAGCTACTTTTCAATGTTATTGGAAGCTCTCCAGAAACACCAGTTTTTATGGCACATAGGACAATGGTGTTGCCTTATCTCAATTCACGTAACTGTTCCCCACCAGGAAACACTGAGGCATATTTCCCTGTTATAAATAAAGATGGGATCAACATCTGCCTGCACAGTTTCCTTTTTTGTATTTTTGATTGGACATGGAACTCCTTTTGTGTGTATGGGTTGTCGCAAGACAGTTAAAATTCAAGGAGAGAAGCATTTATTGCTGTGCACAAAATTACATGTGTGTTTCTCTAGATCTGTTTTTTTTTCCCCCTGGAAAAACATTATTTTATTAGCTGTTGACCCACCTTATAATACTCTCACTACAGTTTTTTGCTACATATAACAACTTTGAGAATATCACTATTCCACCATCATCATTGTTAATATATAGTTAGTGATAGTTTTGAAAACATTCAGCTCCAAAGCTCATTATTGGTAGTGCCATATAAATATTTAAGATTATTTTTCGATCTGGGGAAACTCTATCCAGTTTTTTAAAAATTTATAATTTTAACACACAATGTTATATTAGTTTCAGGTGTGTAACATAGTGATTTGACCATACTGTACATTATACAATGCTCACCATCGGACGTGTACTTCACCTATCACTACACAAAGTTAATACGACATTATTGCTATATTTCCTGTGCTGTACTTTCCGTTGTGGTGAGGTATTTATTTTGTAAGTGGGAGTTTGTGCCTCTTAATCCTTTTCATCTATTTTTCCCATCCCCCACCTCCTCCTTTGTAGCAACGGCTGACTTGTTTTCTGTATTTATGGACCTGTTTTGGTTTTTGGTTTGCTTGTTTGTTCATTTGTTTTGTTTTTTAGATTCCACACGTAAATGAAATCATATGGTATTTGTCTTTCTCTGCCTGACTGATTTCACTTAGCGTAATACCTTCTAAGTCCATCTATGTTGTTGCAAATGGCAAGATCTTATTCCTTTTTATAGCTGAGTAATATTCCATTGTGTATATATGTCACATCTTCTTTCTCCATTCATCCATCAGTGGACACTTGGGCTGCTTCCATACCTTGGCTATTGTAAATAAGGCTGCCATAAACATAAGGGTGTATATATCTTTTTAAATTAATGTTTGGGTAAATACCGAGTAGTGGAATTATTGGATCATATGATATTTCTATTTTTAATTTTTTGAGGAACATCCATACTGTTTTCTACAGCGGCTGCACCAGTTTTCATTGCCACCAACAGTGCATGAGGGTTTTCTTTTCTTACCAATACTTGTTCTTTCTTGTCTTTTTGATATTAGCTATTTTGACTGGTATGGGGTGATATCTCATTGTGGGTTTGATTTGCATTTCCTTGACGATCAGAGATGTTGAGCACCTTTTCATGTATCTGTTGCCCATCTGTGTATCTTCCTTGCAAAAATGTGTATTCAGTTCCTGTGTCCTTTTTTAATTCTGATTATTTGTGTGTTTTTTGATGTTCAGTTGTATGAATTCATTACATGTTTTGGGTACCAACTTCTTACCAGATATCTAATTTGCAAATCTTTTTTTTCACATTAAATAGGTTGCCTTTTCATTTTATTTATGGTTTCATTCACTGTGAAAAAGCTTTTTATTTTGGTGTGGTCACAATAATTTCTTTTTGCTTTTGTTTTCCTTGCCTGAAAAGACATATCCAGAGACGTGTTGCTAAGGCTGATGTCCAAGAGATTACTGCCTATGTTTTCTTTCAGGAGTTTTATGATTTCACGTCTTTAAAGCTATTTAGTTCTTTAATTCATTTTGAGTTTATTTTTGTGTATGGTGTATGAAAGTGGTCTAGTTTCATTCTTTTGCAGGTAGCTATCCAGTTTTCCCAGCACCATTTATTGAAGAGATTGTCTTTCTTCATTGCATATTCTTGCCTTTTTTTGTCATAGATTAATTGACCATATAAGCATTTCTGGGCTTTCTATCCAGTTCCACTGAATTCTGTGTCTGTATTTGTGCCAGTACCATATTGTTCTCATTACTCTACATTTGTAGTGTATCTTAAAATCTGGGATTATGATACCTCTAGCTCTGTTGTTTTACAATATTGCTTTGGCTATTTAAGGTTCTTGTGGTTCCATATAAAGTTTAGGATTATTTGTTCTAGTTCTGTGAAAAATACTATTGAGATTTTGATAAGGATTGTATTAAATCTGTAGATTTGTGGGGCGCCTGGGTGGCGCAGTCGGTTAAGCGTCCGACTTCAGCCAGGTCAAGATCTCACGGTCCGTGAGTTCGAGCCCCGCATCGGGCTCTGGGCTGGTGGCTCAGAGCCTGGAGCCTGTTTCTGATTCTGTGTCTCCCTCTCTCTCTGCCCCTTCCCCGTTCATGCTCTGTCTCTCTCTGTCCCAAAAATAAATAAACGTTGAAAAAAAAAATTTAAATCTGTAGATTTGTTTGGGTAGTAGGGACATTTAAATAATATTTTTTCTTCCAACCCATGAGCATGGAATATCTTTCCATTTGTTTGTATTGTCTTCAATTTCTTTATCAATGTCTTATAGTTTTTAGAGTATAGGTCTTTTACCTCCTTGGTTAAATTTATTCCTAGGTATTTTATTTTATTTTATTTTATTTTATTTTATTTTATTTTTTGGGGAGTGCAATTATAAATAGATTTTTTTCTTAAAAATTTTCATTTTTAGTGTATAGAAATGCACTTCATTATTAGTGTATAGAAATGCGACAGATTTCTGTATATTAATTTTGTATCTTGAAATTTGACTGAATCTGTTTATTAGTTCTAATGGTTTTTTGGTGGAGTCTTTAGAGTTACCTATATATAGTATCATGTCATCTGAAAATAGTGAGTTTTATTTCTTCTTTTCCAATTTGAATGTCTTTTATTTTTCTTCTCTGATTGCTGTGGCTAGGACTTCTAGAACTATGCTGAATAAAAGTGGCAAGATTGGACATCCTTGTCTTGTTCATGACCTCAAGGCACAAGCCCTCAGTTTTTCACCATTGAGTGTGATGTTAGCTGTGGGTATGTCATATATGGCCTTTATGATATTGAGGTATGTTCTCTCTAAATATAAAGAAAAGAAAGAAAAGAAAAGAAAAGAAAAGAAAGAAAGAAAGAAAGAAAGAAAGAAAGAAAGAAAGTTTAAAAGAAAAAATAGAAAAGTTAGAGTCTTAGGATAATGGACATTTCTTTCAAAGGAATAATTTAATCTCAGAAAAAAACCTATCCATTTGTCATTATTTCTATATTTCACTGCAGTAATGACCACTTAGTTGTGGGCAGTATGGCTTTCAAGTTTATTATTGTTTTGTTTGTCCTGGCAAAGCTCTATACTGTGTATAGAAGTGTGGAGAAAGCCCCACAGGCCCCTTCCCATGAAATATTTCATGGTCATGTGGATTCTATCCCCTGACACTATAAAACTCACCCTGTGTTCCACAGGTCCAAAGTGGCTGCACCAGTTTACTTTGCCACCAACAATGCACAAGAGTTCCCTTTTCTCAACATCCTTGCCATGATTCTTAATTATTGTCCTTTTGAAAATAGTTGTTCTAACAGGTGTAGGTGATAGCTCATTGTGGTTTTCATTTGCATTTCCTGATAATTAATGATTATGAGCATCTTTTCATGTGCCTGTTAGCCATCTGTGTGTCTTCTTTGGAGAAATGTCTGTCCATATCTTCTGACCATTTTTTAACCTTTTTTTTTTTTGCTATTAAATTGTATGTGTTCTCTATATATTTTGGATATTAAACCCTTATCAGATGTGTGGTTTGTAAATATTTTCTCCCATTTGGTAGGCTGGCTTTTCATTTTGTTAATGGTTTTCTCTGCTGAGCGGAAGCTTTTTAGTTTTCTATAGTTTTCCCACTTGTTTGTTTTTGCTTTTGCTGTTTTTGGAGTCAGATTCAAAAAATCATCACCGACACCTATGTCAAAGAGCTTGCTGCCTCTGCTTTCTTCTGGAAGTTTTATGTTCTTAGGTCTTACATTCGAGTTAGATTTTTTTTTTTTAATATTTTTTTTTCAACGTTTATTTATTTTTTTTGGGACAGAGAGAGACAGAGCATGAACGGGGGAGGGGCAGAGAGAGAGGGAGACACAGAATCGGAAACAGGCTCCAGGCTCTGAGCCATCAGCCCAGAGCCTGACGCGGGGCTCGAACTCACGGACCGCGAGATCGTGACCTGGCTGAAGTCGGACGCTTAACCGACTGCGCCACCCAGGCGCCCCCGAGTTAGATTTTTTTAATGGTATAAGAAAGTGGTTCAGTTTCATTCTTCTGGTGTGGTGGCCCAGTTTTCCCAACAGCATTTATGAGGAGATTATTCTTTCCCCATTGTATATTCTCACCTTCTTTGTTGTAAATTAATTGGCCATATATTCGTGGGTTTATTTCTAGGCTTTCTATTCCATTGATCTATTCCATTCCATCTTTCTATTCCATTTCTATTTCCATTGATCTGTGTCTATTTTTATGCCAAGAAAAGGGACATGGGATTTCTCTATATTATTTTTACAAGTGCATGTGACTCTATAATTATCTCAAAAGAAAAATAATGAAAGAAAAAGTTTCTCTGTATGTTGGGAAAGCTAAGGAGCAGTTGCTGTGTTGAACAAAGGCTATTTCTTAGGCACCAGCATCCATTTCCTCTTGTCCTGGTAGGAGCAATGCAATTTCTTCTCTTCTCTTCTCTTCTCTTCTCTTCTCTTCTCTTCTCTTCTCTTCTCTTCTCTCCTCTCCTCTCCTCTCCTCTCCTCTCCTCTCCTCTCCTCTCCTCTTCTCTTCTTCTAATTTCTTTTTGAGAAATCATTATATGATTTCTCCATTATAAGCAGTCTTGCTGGGGCTATAATCAAGGTGGCATGCCTTTCTCTAGACGCAGATGGGATATTAACAGATGTCGTCTTCCAGATCTTGAATCTTGAGCACAGTTATGCAGGATGGAAGAAACAGTGTGAATCTATTCATTCCAACAGCTGAGCCCCAACAACGCTGCTGAATATTTCCTGCAACTCAGATGCCATTGTTGCCCTGGATTCTGGTTGTTTTGGTCCTGACATCTGTTTTTCCAGCCTGAGGTCAATTCTGTGAACATCCCAATATCTCTTCCCAAATGCCTTTTAGAAGAAGTTCAATTGGTTCGGCTTACCTTTCATGTGGTCTTCAAGGAGATCTCACAACCACTTGAGCTGTTACTCAGGTTTCACTCAGCACTAACTCAAACTCAAAGATTTTTTGTTCTTTGCATACACTAAATTAGAATACCCCCCACCACCCTCCAAATTTAGATTATTGGGAAAGGGAGCAAGTGTTCAGAGGCTCTCTCACAGAGAAGTTACTATGGAAACAAATGCAGTGATATATTTTAACTATTTAACAATACTTAGCATATCATAAGTGTTGACAAATGCTACCAAGGTGGTGATGATAATGATGATTGTAGAATATCTGAATTAAAAGTTGCAAGTAACTTGTTCTTGTTGCTGATAAAGTGAAACCAAAGTGAAGTGGTTATTTTAGTAAGTCAATGATACACTTGTAATTTTCTGGTCATTGGAATGCAGATAGTAACAATTAATGAAAAACCAGCTGCTATGACTTTACACCAGTCAAAATACATTTCCTGCCCATATCTTACGGAGGTTGGGGGGAAGCCGCCTGCTAGAGTAAAGTCACAAATGCTCACTGTGAATATCTTTTTCAGTTACTGTTAAATTGTCTGGAAGTGATTTTTTCCCCCTATTAATGGATCATTCTGGTGCTACTAGAAAGATGTGAAATATTTGGAAACTATAATGGATGTGATATAAAATAATAGTGTGAATGCTTAAAGGCCTTGTAATTTCCAATAATTTGGAATAGTGAACTGGACAACTACCCTCAATAAATGGTTGGCTAGACTAATAAATTTTTTCCCAAGATGCATAAACATATTGTAAATCTTTGAAAGCAAGCACTATTGCAGAGTTTTTATTTTCTATAGAATGATTTAGAGCATATAGCTTAGTAGAGATGAGGTCCCTCATAGCAGAGCAGAAAAACAAACTTTTCAAACAGAAAAGTCAAATACAGAAGAAAAAACAGCTTTCCCCCTGAAGGAAAGTCAGTTCCCGTGTCTCCCCCTCTTCTGCTCTTTCCCAGCAGGTGCACACATCTTAGTTTCCCTGGGAGATGTTCTTTTTTTCTTTTTTTAAAAAAAATTTTTAACTTTCATTTATTATTGAGAGACAGAGCATGAACAGGGGAGGGGCAGAGAGAGAGGGAGACACAGAATCCAAAGCAGGCTCCAGGCTCTGAGGTGGCAGCACAGAGCCCAATGCAGGGCTTGAACCCACAAACTGCGAGATCATGACCTGAGCCAAAGTCAGACACGCAACTGACTGAGCCACCCAGGCATCCCTCCCTGGGAAATGTTCTAATGCTCTACTTTAGAAACACAGACTAAGGATCTGGAGGAAATTTTTATTGTTTTACAAATAAATGTGAAATCAGTAACTAATTGTTCTCTTGCAGCTTTAAAGATGAAAGAATGGTATTTAAATCCTGTGTCAGCTGAGTATTTTAGAATAATTTACAGAAGAAGAGAGTAAGGCCTGATGGGTGGACAGACTTCCCAGGAGCTCACCCTGAGTTTGGACCACTGGGTCTGCTGACAGCTGCCCTGTGGCTTCTGGTGAACCCAGGCTGCAGGCACTGGTGACCGGAGAGGCTGGAGGTCAGGCTTTCCTTTCCCAACTGCTTTTCTGAGGGAGGCTTACTGTCACCTCTTATTTCTACCACATCAACAAGCACAGTAATCTTACTTGGGGCATAGCTCTAGGGCCAATAGAAAGATCTTGGCTACTTTTTTATAGTTGTTTTTTTTTTTTCATAGAAAAGGTGGGAATCTGCTCAATATCCTGATACAGATTTCTATTTTTTACAATGTAACTTTCCTTTTTTGCCCTGATCTCACGAATTTTATGGTAATGCAGTTTCTATTGAGGTAGAATTTAACACAGATTAAAATTAACATATCTTAAGTGAATAGCCTGGTCAATCTTGACCAGTATCTACACCCATGTAACTATCCCCAGGATCACAATATAGAAATCTCCATCCTTCTAGAAACTTCTCTTGTGCGCCTTTCCAGTCAATGTTTCCCTTGCAGGTAACTGTTGTTCTGATATCTATCACCATAGATTGGTTTTGCCTGCTCAAACTTCATATACTATGTTCTTTTCATATGTGCCTTCTTTTACTTGACATAGTATTTTTGAGATTCATGTTTGTTGCTGCACATAGAGATACTTTGTTCTTTTTAAATTGTTGAGTATTAATATACTACCATGTGTTTACCCACTCTCCTTGGATGGACACCTCTCCATGTGTTTCCAGTTGGAAGTTATTATGAGTAAAGCTTCTGTGAACATTCTCACTTGGGCAGATCCTAACACTGGAATTGTTGAGCCGGTGGGCAGGTGTATAATTACCTTTATAAGAAGCTGATGAGCCCCTGTCCAAAGTGGTTTACCTTTTACGCTCACTAGTAATGTCTGAGAGTTCCTGTGGTTCTGAAACTGTGCCCCATAGTGTTTATAAAGTTAAAACTGTCACCTGCAGACACCCACTCACCCTCATTCTTCACAGGCATGTTAATCTTTTATAGGCAAACAACAGAAAGAGCTTTAGCTGGCCTAGACCACTTTGGGCTTGATCAATGGCAGACTCATATCTGTGTGGATGGACCAATGTTAAAATATCCACCCAAGCTTCATTAACATAACATGTATAGGTATTTTAAGTACACCTGTGCAACCATCTGCCTGCCTTTACATGGAAAACAAAACTCCCTTTTCTGAATGCTCATCCTAACCCTACATAAAAGAAACCCTTTTATCCCCACCTAGGGACTCATGGCTTCACAAAAAGACTTCCTGTGATCTCTGTATTTGATGCACAGTTTTCTTTGTGGTAACAACTCCACTTGTTGTAGTCTCTACCTGTAATTCACTAGGGAGCAAACCTGTTATTTCAGTTACAGTCCCACATCTCCACCCACACTTAGTATTGCACCCTTGTCAATTTCATCCATTCTGCTGGGTATGAAATGTCATCTCCTTGTAATCTCATCATTTTTAAGGAAACTTGAGCCACCTAAGCACCCTCAAATAACCTCCTAAATTCAAATAGGCAAGAAAAGCTATCTGTAATTTACAATAGAACATTATCTCTAGCATGATGGGTAAAACAGAAGACAATGAATTTTATTTTAGGTTCTGTGAGTATAGTCCTAAGACATGTATGAATAATATATCATTCCGGAAGCCAAATTTGAGAATATTACTACCTGTATCTTGGCTTGTAACATATAAGCTTGCTTACCACTATACTTTATGGTTCATTTCACCAATCTTGTGACCTGGCTGGTGGAAAGTAAAAAGTAAGTAGGAATTGCCTGTGTATGAAATTCTTGAATAACTGTTTTCTGAAATAAGCAAGGCCTCTGGAAAGATTTTGTCTTTGACCTCTTAAATAACAATTCAACCAAGTAAATTGGAAGATCTATATTGGCTTTATTAAATGATTCATGAATTGGGCAGCATTCCACCTAGCAAATAGAGGGAAATTCCACTGAACTAAGCAAAAGAAACATTTTAAAAGGCAGAGAGAAGATATTAAAAAAAAGAAATAAAAAAAGAAACAATCAACAAAATTAAAAGACAATCTACTGAATAGGAGAAGATATTTGTAAATGACATATTCAATAAAACGTTAATATCCAAAATGTAAAAAGAACTGATAAACTTAGCACCTAGAAACCCAAATAATCCAATTAAAAAAGGGAGGGGAGGGGAGAAGGGAAGAAGACACAAAGAGACATTTTTCCAAAAAGGACATTCAGATGGCCAACAGACACATGAAAAGATGCTTAACATCAGTCATCATGGAGGAAATGCAAATCAAAACTACAATGAGATATCACTTCACACTTGTCATAATGGCTAAAATAAAAAATACAAAAAATGATAAACATTGATGAAGATGTGAAGAAAAAGGAAGTCTAGTGCATGCACTGTTGGTGGGAATACAAACTGGTATAGCCACTGTGAAAAATAGTATGGAGGTTCCTCAAAAAATTAAAAATAAAACTGCCACATGACCAAGTGATTGCACTACTCGGTATTTACCCAAAGCATACAAAAACACTAATTCAAAAAGATATATTCACCTCTGTGTTTATTGCAGCATTATTTACAGTAGCCAAATTATGGAAGCAGCCCAAGTGTCAGTTGGTAGATGAATACATCAAGAAGAGGTGACGTGTAGGTATGCATTGCCATTCTGGGAGGCTGAGAGTGGGTGAGCACAGAGAGTTCATCTTGTCTGAGTTTCACTCAGCTTCTTGAATATATTGACACAGACCTTACACCTTCTGTTTTAAAATTACTGCCATAAAATAGGTACAAAATTTACTAGTTATAAAAGCTGGATCTGGGTTTGGGTTTTTTAGTGGATGGAATAAGTTAAGGTTATTGGTCTAGATGGCTAAAGCTATTTTTTGAAAAAAATTTGTGGAGAAGAAACTTAAAATTGTATTTTTATTTGGAGGGTCAAATTTTCATTGGCCTTTCCTCCTTGTTTTTACTTGAGAAGAAATATCTTCTTGGAATTTTTATCTTAAAGAGATGGGCCATAAGGAGTTCCTGGAGAAGACCAGGCTGAAAGCTAAGTATTTACATTGTAAAGGCACTGGGAAAAAAATACAAACACTTTCTAGAAGGACGTTTCTTCTTTACAGTACTTATAAGCCTTTTAGAATAAATAAGGGAGGTGTTGGGATTGGTAAAAAGGATTGGTGGTCTTTGAATTGTTTTTGAAAGCACACCTCTGGTCCTGTAAAGCCTGGGTTCATAAAAGAAGTATAATGGAACTAAAGAGTGTTTATCCACCTAATGCACTGCAAGCCAGTAAAGAAACGAACACCCAGCTGTTGCAGTGAAGAAAGATAGGCTATTTATTGGTGTGTTGTCACCCAGGAGAGCAGGGAGCTTATGCTCAAGGTCTCAAATTGTCCCCTGGCTTACAAATGAGGATTTTTAAGGGCAAGAATTACAGCCAGGGTCTCCGGGTGGAGTGGCATTCAAGGACTGTTGGAGAATGAAGTCACATTCTTAAGATGCTGTCTTCTATTCTTTGCTTCCCTGTCTGATCGGGAGGGGGTCTGTTCTACTTCAAAGACTGTAACTCTGCAAAACGTCTCTATTGTACGTCAGTGAGTTAATAAAATGTAGTGTACTGGGGCAATATGTCCTGTGATCTTATTGATAGTATTTGTTACCTTACGTGATTGTGGAAGTGTTCTCTATTTATAACTACAATTATTTTAAACAACACATAGCTAAAATTCTGCCACAGTGATCAATAGTGACTTACGTGTAGCTTAACAAATCTGCCTTCTGTTCCATTCTCTGCTAGTATTTTTCCCAGTTTCACAGGGACAGTAGTGTTTAGTTTCTCAGACAATTGGTTGTTGCCTAAATAATATCAAAGGACTGACACACCCATCTGCCTGTAGAAAGCCTTCTTTTTCCTCTGAGTGCATTTTGCTTAAGGGAGAAGCTAAAAAACAAAAATCTATCAGGCTCTGAATATCAGCTTTTAATTGGGCCAGATTTCTGATTATAAAACTATTAAATTAAAAATAAATATTTTGTTGGGTCTTAGCCAAAACACAGTAAAGATTTCTGATTGTATTAAATGATTTCATGGAGCCAAGAGGTATCCTCAAAGAGGGTGTAAAAGATACTAGTTTTACAAAATCTAGACCCACTCCCAAAGACGGCCAAAGAGAGAGCTGAGGCAAGTGGAAAGCCAAACCATGTTCTTAGGATGTAAAACAAAAGGAACAATAAGGAAATAGTTTTTCCCAGGAAAGAAGGATTCATAGCCAACAGGTCTGGAGTTGGAAAGGAAGGGATGATGTGAATTTTTATTTCCTTCTCTCACCTGGGCTCAGGGGGAATCTATTTAAGAATAAAACAAATAAACAAGCAAATGAAAACTCTTGAGGACCCTGGCTGTGTTTATGAAATGTTTTACTGTGGGCCTTAGTTCAGTCTTTGACCAAGGATGAAAGGCTTCTCAGGAGGACCACCTGTAACCTCAGGTGGTGTCCTGTAAAAAAGGTGGGTGTCTCTTCAGGTGGAAAGGCACCTGGGACGGGAAAATGGCAGACACAGAGTTCAGGGCAAGGAGGGCTGAGGAGGTGGAGGACATAAGTCAGTTTTACAGTCTTTGGTCTTAAGCACCTCTCGTGTTTCTAATTGTTCAGTAGCCTTTTGTAGTGAATCTTTCACTGGAACTATTTTATAATCTTGAAGCCTTTTGGAGGCTTCTGCATATGAATTAAAGTAGGCACCCCACTCTGTTTATTTAGATTGGGATGCCTGACTTTCACGTACACTTCTTAAATGAACAATCTGGCCTAACTGGAAGGTTCCTCATGGTGGCCACTGTAATTCTAGGTTATTTTTAAGAATTTTTTTTCCCATTTTGTTAGATATCTGTTGCCATCTACTGATATCTAGAAAGCTATATATCTTGCTGATATAACTTCTGGGACCATAGTTTTTAGGCACAAAATAAGCAGGTGTGCTGGAAGCTAGCACACCTGACTCTTTAGAATTGAAGGATCCCTTCAATTTGGCTTTCTCAGAGGGGAACTAATACCTAAGAGGGAAGTGCCACAGGACTGGGGATAGTGTGTGTTTTACAGTGTATTTTTATTGCATGGAAGTTTTCTTGAGCTGGAGGGTGGCCTAGTGTCCATCTAACCTATTCTATGACCAACTTATTCTATCATGGCAGCCTTCTTGAGGTGGCCAGAGCTCTAGCAGCCTTTAAATGCTAGACCCTTGCCTACCAATGTTTGTGGCTTTTTGGCCTCCAAGATCTTGCTAGCAATAGCCTTTATTTACACAAACAGGACAAACATGTTCCTTCATATATCAGCAGCACTGTGTCTCGTCACTAGGAAGGCCCTGTGAGCACCACCATCCATTCCCTTGGGAACCTCTTGCTGAGGAATGTGGCATGAAAGGCAGGGGTTGCCTCAGGGAGACCCTTCTGTCAGCTCAGTGGAAGTCCTGGCAAACACACCAGCACCATTGGGCTCCTGGCATAACCATCTGCAGCTCAAGCTGACCTGACCTGTAATGGATGGTTAATGGGATCAGGAGCTTCAAGGCAAAGTTAGAGACAAACAGAATGGACCTTTGACCCAGAGGAGCTTACCCATAGTGTTAGGAAAGAAGGAAGACCTTGAAACCATGCCTCGTATTTCTCCTTTTCCTGAATGCTGCTAGAAGTTTACTCCAGAGCTTGTTCCTGCCACCAAATCTGTTAAATTGCACAATTCAGCCAAGTAAACCTGAAGAAGTAATTGGCTTTATTAGACAACCCATGAATCAGGCAGTATCCCATCTGGCAAGTAGAAGGGAACTCAGCTGAGCTAAACCAAAGAAAGATTTTAAAAGACAGGGCAGGGGAGTCCGGCTGGCTCAGTCTGTAGAGTATGCCACTCTTGATCTCGAGGTTGTGAGTTCGAGCCCACATTGGGTGCAGAGATTACTTAAGAATAAAATCTTAAAAATACATAAGAAGCAGGGGAATAGCCAAAAGAGAAGAATGGAATTTATTAGCAAAGAATGCATTGTTTGGACAAAGTAGCCCTGCTAATGAGAGCAGAAAGGCTCTCAGTAAATTCCCCAGTGTGGACCAGTAAATTGACTCTTTCAGGGTTTCCTTGCTAGGGGTTGAACCTGCAGTTGGGTTAGGTATTAAGTCTTGGTTTCCTGACTTGGGCCCTTAACCTAAGTGACACCATTTTGGGCCTGTGGATTTCTGTTTAACAGCCCTCACAAGGAAGCAGTATTAAATTAGCCCTACTCTGGGGCGCCTGGGTGGCGCAGTCGGTTAAGCGTCCGACTTCAGCCAGGTCACGATCTCGCGGTCCGTGAGTTCGAGCCCCGCGTCGGGCTCTGGGCTGATGGCTCGGAGCCTGGAACCTGTTTCCGATTCTGTGTCTCCCTCTCTCTCTGACCCTCCCCCGTTCTTGCTCTGTCTCTCTCTGTCCCAAAAATAAATAAACGTTGAAAAAAAAATTAAAAAAAAAATTAGCCCTACTCTATGCTCATGCCTGACATGTATTATCTCATTTAATCCTCTGAGTAAAATGTAGTTATTGCCTCATGTCCTCACTGAAGAAACAGGCTGAGGGTGTTGCAGGGCCTGAGGGGCCCACACGGACAGAGCTGCAGAATGGCCATGCTGGCCCAACCCTGACTCCAGGTGGTGTTCAGAATCCCTTTGACCATGGCTGTCCGGGAGCAGAGAAGTCCTGAAGATGTGTGAGGAAGGTCACTAGGGTGTATCATTGACATAGGTCCAGAGAAGTAGGCGGTGTAGACCTATGGAAGTGTGTTTCTAAGGAGAGCAAAACCGGTCGTCAGACAGCAAATTCATGGTTTCCTGATAAACGCTGTTTTGCTAATTTTTCTTAAAGTTCTTAAATCTCAAGAAACCAGGTTGGATACTGAAGAGGTAAATGTAGTTTCTAGATTCTACTTTTCCTCCATTTCTTTAAACCATCCCCCCCCCCCCCCCCAATAAATAATACGTTACTGTCGGTTTGGAGAAAGGTTTGAGAGGGAAGTAGAATTCTTGACAGAGGTAGGACAGGAGCATTACAAAATGCCACGCCTTCCCTGGACACCCCTCCCGTCTGCCCCTTTTTCGTCCAAGGATTTGAGCCTTGTCCAATTGCGTCCCGAGTTTTCATTTCCAGTCGACTCCAGAGTCTTCCCAAACTCAGAGCATCTCTTCCTGTAACAGTGATAACACATCCAAAGGTGGGCATTAGCCACTTCGTCTACCTGCCCCACATTTGCCTGGAGTAAACAGGAACCACTAGACTAGATTATCCTGTTCTCAGTCCTCTGGGAGATTTTTACCAAAAATTCGGTGACTAAAGGACATGCAGGGTGACGCTGAAAACCCATTTAGGCTTCCTTATGAACTACTTTTCGTGAGCCACTAGCCAGCTCATGGATTCAGGGTAATTAGTTCATTCGGGTCCCCAGGCAAGCGCCATACACCACCACTCCGCCCTCCCTCCTCAGTCCTGTTCCTGGTCCCCCAGCTCTCCTGGCCAGGATACCACTGAGACGGTTAAGACCTCCCTAGGCAGGTCAAGCATGAACCCAGCCACGTAGCAAGACTGGAGTCCCAGAGCACGGAGGTCCCGCCCACATATCGGCTCAACCAATCGCGGTGGGAGCAGGTGGTGGGGGCGGGGCCCTCCAGGCAGAGTCCCAGGCCTTAAATGCACCTAGGATGCACTCTTCTCCCTGGGGAGAGTGGGAAGCCCCCGGACCCACACCTGTGACTGCACCTGCACAGTTGCACCTGTCACAGGTGATTTTCCAGCGCAAGACCTGAGCAGGGGGTCGGGAGGGACACTCTCGGAACCAGCACGGCCTCCAGCCTTGGGAGTCGGGAGTTTGGGGCTCCCAGGAAGCTCTATCTGCAGGTCTGGCCCCTCCAGCCGCGGCCCCCTGATCCCCGCAGGTTTTGCTGCGGGGCCCTCCCCCCTCCCTCCCTGCCCTGAGATCCAAGTCCCCCGGAAGAAGCGGAGGTCGCAGGGCAGTGTCCCGCACATCCCACATCCTCAGCCTTCCTCCTTCCACAGCTCTGTGGAAATACTCGGGAGGATAAATTCAATGTTTTTACTTCACCGGGGTGGCTTTTACATCTCAGAAAAAAGGAGGTTGGCTTTTCAGACAGCTTGGCCTGATCAGATACTCATTTCTTTTCCCTTCCCAGGTTTTTGAAACATGCATCCTTTACTCTTCCTGGCTGGCCTTTGCTTGGGGGTAGCCTCAGCTGCTCCACAGCTCTATCAGAGCTTAGATGCACGATGGTCCCAGTGGAAGGCAACACATGGGAAACTATATGGCATGGTTGGTAACATCTAAACTGCCCAGTGAAACTTGCAGAGAATGTTCCACGCTGGTGGGAGTTCATAACACAGAGTAGCTTAAGTCTGCTCTTACCAGCTCTTACCAAGGCAGTAAGCAGGGCACCTTGACTGTACACAACGTGGGCATATGTCCTGCTGTGTGGTTGCTGGAGAACAGCTCACAGAAGCATCAGGCCATCCCTGGCTGTGGTTTCTCCTCCTTGCTGGGAGCACATCCACAAAGCAGGTGATTTGCTTTCAAATAGAAATCAAGATGATAAGATACTTGTTTTTCTGCAGGATGAAGTATGGAGGAGAGCAGTGTGGGAGAGGAATATGAAAATGATTGAACAGCACAATCGGGAACACAGTCAAGGGAAACACACCTTCACAATGGCAATGAATGCCTTTGGTGACATGGTGAGTGTGGCATGGATTGCTGAATGTTATGTGTGTCCTCCTCACAATATTATTTATTTATTTATTTATTTATTTATTTATATATTTGTTTATTTTTTGTTTTTTTTTATTTTCCTCACAGTACTTAAAAAAAAAAAAAATCTCACGCTTGTCAACATTCTATTTCCTTTTCCTTGAAGACCAATGAAGAATTCGGGCAGGTGATGAATGGCCTTAAAATCCAGAAGCGCAAGAAGTGGAAAGTGTTCCAAGCACCTTTCTTTGTTGAGATCCCCTCATCTGTGGACTGGAGAGAGAAAGGCTATGTAACTCCTGTGAAGGATCAGGTGTGACAATATTCAGCAGGTCCCTCTCAAGAATAGAAGACAGGGGCACCTGGGTGGCTCGGTTGGTTAAGTGTCCAACTTCGACTGAGATCATGATCTCGTGGTTTGTGAGTTTGAGGCCCACAATGGGGCTGACAGATCAGAGCCTGGAGCTTGCTTCAGATTCTATGTCTCCCTCCCTCTCTGCCCCTCCCCTGCTTGTACTCTGTCTCTGTCTCTCTCGCTCTCAAAAAATTAAATACAACATTAAAAAAAAAGAATAGAGGGGCGCCTGGGTGGCGCAGTCGGTTGGGCGTCCGACTTCAGCCAGGTCGCGATCTCGCGGTCCGTGAGTTCGAGCCCCGCGTCAGGCTCTGGGCTGATGGCTCGGAGCCTGGAGCCTGTTTCCGATTCTGTGTCTCCCTCTCTCTCTGACCCTCCCCCGTTCATGCTCTGTCTCTCTCTGTCCCAAAAATAAATAAACGTTGAAAAAAATTTAAAAAAAAAAAAAAGACAAAAGGAATTAGTGTCCTTGCTATGGATGTTGGGGAAGAATATGCAGTTTGTTGTTTTAGGAAGTTTTAGATCTATGGGCTGTTGTCAAACTCTTACTGTTTATTTTGTAGACTAAGAGCTTTTCAATTTTGTTTTCAGGGTTATTGTCTTTGTTGTTGGGCTTTTAGTGCAACTGGTGCCCTTGAAGGACAGATGTTCCGGAAAACTGGCCAACTTGTTTCACTGAGTGAGCAGAACCTGGTGGACTGCTCTCGGCCTCAAGGCAATGAGGGCTACAGTGGTGGCCTAATTGATGATGCTTTCCAGTATGTTAAGGACAACGGTGGCCTGGACTCAGAGGAATCCTATCCATATCATGCACAGGTAAAGAGAGCTTCTTGTCTTGTTATCCAAGTTGAACAGGTTCAAAGACAACAGCTACCATATTTATATTCACATTTTAGGTTGTAGACTTTGTATCTGCAGACTGTCAGAACTGTCATTAAAATTTATTAGTCCGGCATAGTTCTCTGCCTTGATGGTTACCATATAGTTGTTCCTACTTCTATGTTATGTGGAGGTAAGTACAGTATACCATTCTGTATACTGGTATGGATTTCTCCAGATTGAAAAATTTCTTATGGACAAGGAGACCGAGAGTGTGTCATTGAATAGACACCTGCTGATTTTTCAATTTCAAAACAACCAATAAATAGCATTTCAGCTCCTGGGGTGCATTATAACAAATTTGTCTTGAATTCAGTAAGTTTCAAACTGTTTTGAACTCATGTTCCCCAGGAGGTGGATGGTAGTAATCAAGTCTCTTCCCCTTTACCTTTGAAAGGGAGACTCCTGCAAATACAGGCCTGAGAACTCTGTTGCCAATGTCACTGACTACTGGGACATCCCTAGTAAGGAGAATGAACTTATGATCACATTGGCAGCTGTGGGGCCCATCTCTGCTGCTATAGATGCAAGCCTGGATACCTTCCGCTTCTATAAAGAAGGTAAGCATTTGTTCATATGGAAATTTAGGTAGAAAAATGGTACCATGACGTACCATATAATTGACTAGTAGGTATTTAGAATACAATGTAGAATTTTGAGTGTGTTGATTAACATGGTTGTTCATTCTGTACATGTAGTATTTGTGCCTGTTGTTTCTGTGTGACATCACTTGAATCATATCTTCATGATTTTAAGCTTGTCATAAATATATTTAAATGGCTACAGAATTTGATTTGGTATAGCTCAATTTACATTTTTTTAATTATCAGACCTTTCGAAATTTCTAAGGAATTGTATTAATATAATTGAAACTAGAAAAAAAAAAAAAACCTCTTGGCTCACATAATTTTGTATTTTGTGCTGTATCCCCAGGCTGACATCCTAAAAGTAGAATGACAAGGCATCAATAAGCGGTCATTTATGCTTCTTGGCAAGTTATTTGGAAAAGAGTTTGTGCCAACTTGTATTTCTGGTGGCATTAGATGAGGGCCTAAATCTCTAGCATATTAAAAAATCTTGTTTTTAAAATCTCTCTGGATTTATGTTATTTCAATATTTAATGTAATTTATGTAATATGTAATTTAAATATTCATTAAATATTTAATGAAGTTTGATATGCCTACCAGCATGGTTGATAAGCCACATGTCACCCCAGCATTGAATTTTACTTTTCCAGGCATTTATTATGATCCAAGCTGTAGCAGTGAAGACGTGGATCACGGTGTTCTGGTGGTTGGCTATGGTGCTGACGGAACAGAGACAGAGAACAAAAAATACTGGATTATCAAAAACAGGTATAAAAAGCCAAAAATACTTATCTTTGAAATTGAAAAGGGAATCCTTTTTGGAATTAGTGTCTGGATGCAGGTCCTCAAACCCTTGAGCACACTGCTGAAGTCGCAGAAGTCTTTACCCCACACGGGGGGAACACAGACATATTCATTGGATGATACTAATAAGGTACTGTCTCAAGTTTGCTAGGGTCCTTGCTATAGTTTTGGTACCACTGCATTTCTAAACTTGAAAATTTTCTTATTTCTGAAATACATCTTGCCCTGAGAGTTTCTTTTTCCTGTCTCTCATTTTGGAGTTTCGTGAAAGGTTGAGGGAATAGCTTTCTGTGCAGGTTTGGAAAGTAAACCATGAACAAGAACAGCCTCTCCTGATACTTTCTGAATCTGTCTTGGCCTCTGGTGCACTGCTCAGTATCAAGTCCCATTGTTAATAAAGACAAATGTATTTTATTTATTTGAATAAAATGGCAAATGCTATCTTCTTTCAGCTGGGGTACAGACTGGGGCATGGATGGCTACATAAAGATGGCCAAAGACCGGGACAACCATTGTGGAATCGCCTCTTTGGCCAGCTTTCCTACCGTGTGAGATGATGGTGGGAAGAAGACCTTGATTGGCAACAAAACATCCAGAAAATGAATTTTAAAGCTGACCTCACTTTATTATGTGGGATAAAACACTTGAACCTTTGAGGATACAAGTTGTGATTTGATTCTGCGGTATTTTATACTGGTAAAATGTTACTACTTTGCTTATTACTGCCGTAAACAGCTTTGTATGATTGACTCGTCTAATATGTTGAAATTTTGTTTTAAAAGGATGTATGAAGTTTTACCTTTTAAAATAAAGCAATTAAAATTTTTCTTTATTTATTTTTGAGAGAGAGAGAAAGAGAGAGTGAGCAAGGGTGGGGGAGGGGCAGAGAGAGAGGGAGACACAAAACTGGAAGCAGGTGTTAGCACAGAGCCTGACAAGGGGCTCGAACTCACGAACTTTGAGATCATGACCGGAGCTGAAGTCAGACACTTGAGTAGTAGTGAGGGGGGGGGGGCCCCGGCAAGGGAGCCAAGTGATGGACATCTTATCATTTCTTCTTTTTTCTTTTCCTTTGAATAAATGTCACCTTTTGAGGCAAAATTAAAAATAAAGTGGTAGTGGGGAAGTTTCTAATAACTTTTTGTAAAGTCAAAAATGTGATTGGGCTCTAGGGATATAACTGAACGTGCCAGGGGTCCATTAGGGGAAAAGCTGGGTGGCCTCAGGCTCTTACAGTTGTAAATATGCACATCTCTGTCACTGTTTGATTCAACCCTTAAATGGAACAAAATGTGACCAATGATCTATAAAGACAAAGGTACACTATTTTAATAAGGAAAAAACTTCACATTTTAGAAAAGTAAATACACACATAGGATTTCCAAAATAAAAAAGTGTACTATTTATCATGGTCATTTGACCTTAGATGGTTACAACCCAGCTAAGTTACAGGACTGATGTCATAGAGTCAGTTTTGCGTACATTGTCCCCACTTGCTAGTGAAGACTACGTCAGTACTTTGCAGGTGAGGAAGGACCGAACACAGCGGATTGCCAGGAATTTGTGTTGTGGGTCCACAAGGATTGAGGGTAAGCCCCTAGACATGAGGGGTGGATTCAGAAATAATGCTGGGGTTTCAGAGGCGGCAGAAAGGTGACAGCATCCAAAGTGATCATCTGAGGTTGAATTTACCTAACCTCAGAATTTATTAAAAGAAGACAAATTGCTTACAGTCTGCAGGCTAAAGAAGCACATAGTTTAATTTGCTCTCTGAGTGTTCAAAAGTGTCGAGTTCCCACTCAGGAAGTATAAGGAGAAGGTGGAAGTTCAGAGACCTCGTAAGCCCTCAGGAGTGCGTGAGGTGGAGGACAGTCTCAAGCCAACAAGGCCCCCTGTTTCTTGATTCCTCTCTCTCTCTCTCTCTCTGTCTCGCTCCCTCCCTGTATCTCTTTTTTTCCTTTGTTTAGTTTCTTAAATTCCACATAAGAGTGAAATCATATGGTCTTTCTCTGGCTGACTTATTTTGCTTAGCATAATAGTCTCTAGCTCCATCTATGTGGTTGCAAATGGCAAGATTTCATTCTTTTTTGTGCCTGAATAATATTCCATTGTATATATACCACATCTTCTTTACTCATTCGTCTGTCGATAGACACTTGGGGTGCTTCTTTAATTTGACCATTGTAAATAATGCTGCTATAAACACAGGGGTGCATGTATCCCTTTGAATTGGTGTTTTTGTATTCTTGGGGTAAATACTCAGTTGTGTGATTGCTGGATTTAACTTTTTGAGTAACATTCACAGTGGCTGCACCACTTTACATTCCCACCAACAATGCACGAGGGTTCCTTTTTTCCCACATCCTCTCCAACACTTGTTGTTTCTTGTGTTTTTGATTTTGGCCATTCTGACAGGTGTGAGGTGATACCTCATTGTAGTTTTGACTTGCATTTCATTAATGATCAGTGATGTTGAGCATCTTTTCATGTGTCTGTTGGCCATCTGGATGTCTTCTTTGGAGAAAGGTCTGTTCATGTCTTCTGCCCGTTTTTTAAGTGGATAATTTGTTTTTTGGGTGTTGAGTTGTATCAGTTCCGTATATATTTTAGATATTAACCCTTTATTGGATATGTCATTTATAAATGTCTTCTCCCAGAGAGACAATGGATCTTTGAAGAACTGAAAAAAATCAGGAAAATTTAACTCCAGGAGATTCAATCAGTAGGTAATTCTGAACAGAATTTGGACTGGGTGCGAAATTAGGAATAAGTAACAGCGTTGTTTATACAGCCGTCTGGGCTCTGAATCCCCTTCTCTGGTGACGAGAAGGTCTCTGTCTCCTGGCGCAGGGAGGGCGCCTGCCACAGGGAGAGTTCTTTCCTGCTTTCAGGGGAATGGGGGAGGGTCTGAGTGTCTTAAGTAATTTTTATTTATAATAATCAAAATGCCAAAGTGGCACATTTCTGGCAACTGCCCTTGGCCCCTACACCTTCACGGCGTGACCCTGGAAAAGCCCCTCCAACATGAAGGGCCGGCCTGGCTGTTCCTGCATCAGCAGCCGCTAGATGGCAGCCAGGCTGTAAAACCCGGAGGGATGTCAGGGGAAGTGAGCCTCAAAGTGGAATGAATGCCTTCCTTGAAGGATACAACGACGACGTTTCCAGTTGCGCAAGATGAGAAACGTTCTGGAGACGGCTGGTGGTGGTTGTGCACAGCAATGCCCACGTACCGGCTGCCTCTGGGCCGCGCAGGTACATATGACTAAAATGAACAATCTTATTTTATGCTTCTTTTACCACAGTTTTTAAAAAATGAAGTCAAAAAAGATAAAGCTGAAACCTAAAAGTATCCGGGAATATTTTAGCTTGCGGAGGAATATGCAAGGTTGACAGTTGTGTTTAGAGAATCCAGCAAAGCAGGGCCCCCAAAGAAGGGGGATGGAGATAGAAAAAGTGATAGATTGCTGTTTTGGAAGAACTTGGTATTTCAGAAACAACCTTTAAAGTGGTTCTGTAGGAAAAGAAGGTAAGAATTTTGTTTGGCCTCTATCTTTTGTTTGCTGTGATCTTCCCCCCCCCCTCCCCCCGGTTTGAATGCATACACGGGATAAAGGCCATAAGGACTTTGGATTCTTGAGGACTTAATCAGGCCCAATTGCTTATGAGGTTGTCTGATTCATGGTCCCTAGACATTTGCTGAGCACCTATCATGGGCACCAGCCCCGGGCTCATGACAGGGGCACAAGGTGGATGACAATGTACCTGCTCACAGAGCCAGTCATGGGGCTCAACTCCACAGCTGCCTGAAAAACTGGCCCTGGGGGGTTATTTTCAGGGATTGGAGCTGTATTTTGGGTAGCCACCTGAAAGCAAGATCAGACTTGATGTTTGCAGCCAAAGGTCATGTGCTGCTGCGAGGCTGGGGCCTCAACCCCCTCAGGCCTGGGACTCAGCAGCTTCCAGACACAGGCCAGGACAGGGACGGGAGCATAGTCCCGGATGAATACCCTGGAGGAGGGAGAGGGAGGAGCCCCTAAAAGGGGATTTTAAGGAATGGTGAGGCCCCTGTCATGGGCACCTCTGGAAATGTGTGTGGCAGGAGCAGGAAATGAACCAGGGGACAGCTGCTAATCTCCCCAAACCCCAGCCTCAGTTGCTTGCTGATCATTACTGTTGCTCACAGAGCCAAGTCTTTGCTCCTAAGGAATGAAGAAGACTGTGGGCATAGGGAGGAGGGGCAGGAAAGAAGTTCCACAAGTTTCTAGAGCAGAGTTTCCCCACAGATGGGGCTGTGATGTGCCCTGCCTCTAGGGACTGATGTTTGGGGAGGGGGCCTGGCCGGTGCCCAAGGCTGTAACTCCAGCCTGCAGGGCTCCTGTCAGGGGCACAGAGAAGGGCCTAAGGCCAGCTCTGGGTAGATGATGTTCCTTGTCCCCCTGAAATCACAGAATTTACAACTGAAAGAGACTTACAGATGGTTTGCTTCAACTCAGTCTTGGGATCTGGAGACAAAGGGTTTAAGAGATTTAGACAAAATTGTGCCATCAATTACCAACAATTCAGACTAAGTGTCAGGCCATCTTCCCACACCTGGGGGCCTGTTATTCTCCTGTGCTAAGTATTTATATGGTAATGTAGTGTGTGTGTGTGTTGAGTGTACACTTATATGTGAATACTGTGAAAGTGTGTATGCATATGTGTGCATTTGTCTATAAATGTTTGTGTGTGCATGTGTGTGTTGTGTGTGTGTGTGTTTTGTGTCTGTGTTTCATGAGTCAAGGGTTTTTCTGGCTCTAAAGACCTGTTCTCATGGCCAAGAGCTGTGACCCTCACTGATTTATCCATGAGTGCCCATTTCCCACAGTCAGGGTGATTAATAGAACACCCCGAGAACTTTTTCTAAAAATATATGAATTTGTTAATTAACTGTTGACACACTTTATAATGCTTTTTTGCTACATTATCTTACCATATAACAGCTTTTATAATGTGAAGTTTTAGTAGGAATGGAAAGAAAATTCAATCTTCCTACCATGATGAAAGACAAAAATGATTAGTCAATATTATAGTTGTTGATATTTTTGAAAACCTCCAGCTTCAAAACTCACTATTGGTAATACCGTAAGAATTTTGAAGATTTTTTTCAAATCTGGAAAACGTCTATCAAGTTAGATATTTTTTTCATATGTAAGCTTTAGAATCTTCAGACATGTGAAGATTTCTCATCTAGTGACCTATTTTGAGTGTTCATTGATTGTTGACTCTCATTAACCACTCTATGGGGGTTTGCGTCCTTCATCTGGTTTGAGGGGCTGAGATCCTTTGCGGGCTCCCCTTGCTGGGGATGCATTTTCACTAGTGCTCTGGGCTCTTCTCCATATGAGACTCCCTTGCCACCTGGCTCAGGTCCCCGTTTCTCCAGCCTCCTCATGTCTCTGCACCTGGGAGCCTGCCGTCCAGCTGGGCCCTGCCTGCACTCCCATTGGGAAATGACTAGAAGACTTTTTATTGGTCAACAGGGGCAGTGAATAGTGAGGACCCCACGAAAGACCCTTCCGTATAGAGAACACACAGTCCTAGGACAAACATGCAAAACTGGTTATCTTCTAGAATGTTCTGATTGTTTCTCTTGGTGACATCTAACGTACGCCCCATAAACTGGACAAAGTGCACTTACGACTTGATTAGGTGTCATTCATCTTTTTGGCAAAATGCTGTCCTGACGATAAATACAAATAAATTTTACTACCTCAGTTCCCAAAGTGTGTAGTTTGAGTCTGTTTTCCAATGAAGATGAGCTTCTCATTTACTGACTCTGGAACCCTGAGCAGCTCTCCTGTGTGTCAGAGGTTCCCATACTTTGGGATTTTCATGGAATAGTAAAATTTCATGAAGAACATGGAGACTGAGACTTCGTTTTGCAAAGTAAGACTGCTTACAAAGAGCAACGGGTACCAGGGTGTGTGGAGGGCTCAGTCGGTTAAGTGTCTGACTCGATTTCAGCTCAGGTCTTGATCTCAAGGTTTCTGCAATTGAATCCCGTGTCCAGCTCTGTGTCGGGCTCTGTGCTGACAGTGCAGAGCCTGCTTGGGATTCTCTGTTTCCTTTTCTCTCTGCCCCTCCCCTGCTCCCTCTCTCTCTCTCTCTCTTTCAATATAAATAAATAAACATTTAAAAAAAAAAGAAGAGCAACAATTCCTATTTCTTTTGTCATCACAAAGCATGTTTAATTTTAATTACTTAAAGTAATTAATTTTATGTTAATTATTTAATTATTTATAATGTCACTTTAAAAAAGAAGACTAGATTGAAAAAATGAGGAAAGTTAGAGTCTGGGAATACTTGGCTATTTCTTTAAATTGAATAATTTAATCGTGGGCGAAAAAATAATCCAGTGGCTCTTATTTCTGTTTTCTAGATTTGTGACCAGTTTGTTCTGGGCAGTGTGGTTTTAAACTTCATTGTTATGCTTTTTCCAGAAAAAGCGGTGTATAGAAGTACAAAGAAAGCCCCACAGGCCCATTCCCATGGAATATTTAGAGGCCATGTGGGTTCCATCACCTGATGCTATAAAACTCACCTCCTGTCCCACAGGCTGGACCTCACTTTGGGAAGCACAGTGATTCTGGCTGCTCTTGAAACACGCTCCCAGATCTCGGCGTTAGTAGGAAACCTGGCGTCATGCACATGTCAGACCACAGCCCTGTCATGAAACACAGGGGTCAGTGCGTCTCTGTTCCATAGACACGGGGATGGAGAATGGGAAGAGCAGGTTTTAATCCCTGAGTATCCTGACACTTGCCGTCTAAACTTCCCGTCCCTGTCCTTCCTTCCACATCACATAGAAGCCTGGAATCCTCATCCATGAGAGCCACGTAAACATTTGTTAACACAGTTATCATGCTGCTTGCTGACATCTTTCATTTCCTGAAGACGAGCACAGTGGGAGACAAAACGATTGTGAGTCGGGATGGCCTAGGTCCCACCCAGCCTCTCCTGAGCTTCTGGCATTTGGAAGGATGGTTTGTCCTTCCATAAAGCCTGGCTTTTTATTGAAAGGCAAGAGCTCAAAGCCTGAATATTTGACTCTTATTTTCATCTCTCCTTTACTACACTTCCCAAGGCAATGGATGCTTCTGGTGAATCAAGGGTGGGTTGCATAAAATAAAGTCAATAAAAATGAACATAAGCCTTCCAAAAATGTTACCCTCATCACAGTTCAAATTGGAGGGCTGGGAGGAGAGGGGAGTGGGGAGTTAGTGTTTCATGGGGACAGAGTTCAGTTTGAGATGAGGAATGTTCTGGAAATGGATGGTGGTGAGGGTTGCAGCAATGTGACTGCACTAAATGAAAATGGTTAGAAGGGGTCAATTTTGTTACGCGTATTTCATCACAGTAAAAAGCAATTCAACTTGCTTCCCAGTGAGCAGGTGAGTGTGGGAAGTTGTTTCCCTCTCTCCTGGAAAAAGAACAAGCAACAAGTCGGGCACGATGGTGGCGTGTGGTCTCAGGAGGGCAGTGCTGACCTCCTGGGGTCCAGCTCCCTGGTGCAGTCCTGTGAGTGTGACCAGCCAGCTGGGACCTTCTGCTGCCCCACCTGTCTGGATCACAAGCTCTGAGCAAGCAGGGGTGCAGCAGGCTGTGTATCTTCCCTGCAACAGCATATTTCCTGTCCGGCCCCTGGAAATACATGTGTGGTGTGTATATTGCCCTATGGTGCCCGGAAAAGGCTGCTGTGGGCCCACATTTCACCTGTGTTCAACCCAAGCCCTGTGTGGCTGGGGCAGGATCTTCTCCTGTACAGATGATTATAGGCACCAAGCCTGACGTTTCTAGTAACACCATTTGGCACAGGTTGGATTGGATATTGCCCAGGCTGCTGGGATTCCTCTAAACTCATTGAGCCTCCACTATGTGAATCAGGGGGCATCAACTGAGAACAGTTCCCTTTGCAACAGGAAAGCATACAAGTCAGGTGGAGGAGACTAGAGGGTGGGGAAGTAGTCCAGACACAGGAACCCAAAGCTGAGCGCACGTGGCTGGTATGACAAAAATGTCTTAACCCATTAGAGAGTCTGACATTTTCGTTAATTGTCTGTAAACCTTTATCCTTGTTAATGTCTGAGTAGAACTAGAAGAAAACTATCATATTTCACTATTCTTCTTAAAATAAAATGTGACTT
This sequence comes from Herpailurus yagouaroundi, assembly GCF_014898765.1. Lineage (NCBI taxonomy): Eukaryota > Metazoa > Chordata > Mammalia > Carnivora > Felidae > Herpailurus > Herpailurus yagouaroundi. The sequence goes on from NW_024421265.1 coordinate 31,245, forward strand.
GTAAGTACTCAAGTAAAATCTAGTCTCTTTGTTTCTTTAAGGAGCTTCTCCTCCCCATGCCTGTACAAGTGTCCTGGGGTCTTAGGGACAACTGTATTTGCTGCCCTTTGTCATCCCAGGATGTGTGACCTGATCATTTTGTGGCCAAAGGCAGTGCCTGGGAATCTTCCAGAGCCACCCGTTCTAGGCCCAAGCCATGCACAGCCTGAATGCAAGCAGACTCCTGCCCTTGGCCTTTGAGAACCCCCTGCCCTTTCCCAGTATTGGGGAGACACTTCTCCCTTCTCGTCCATAGACAATGGACACTTCATACTTTGATGACAGTGACCTTAAAGGACATTTTCCTTTTGGGCCCTGGGATTAGGACACCCTTTTTCTCTCTTCAAAGTTTGGTGCTCAAGACTCTTGTGGACTCAGGAATTGTATTCAGGGTGTCAAATGCTGAACAGTGACTCTTTCCTCTTTTTGTTCCTGCTATTCAAATCCTGATCTTCTGTGGGACAAAGATGTCCCTGACTGTAGAGGGGTCATGTCCCCAGAAAAGAAACATAAACCTGAAAAGAACACTGACATTTCTGAAAGTATCACTGTCATGTATAACATAGGTCTGCAGGCCACTACAGGGCCTCTCTCAACATCTGATACAGTCTCCCCTCAGCCCTGATAACCACACCTCAGGACCTACTCTAGAAGAAATAACCCAGGGGTGGAGGAGTTTTCTGCTAGGAGAAGAGAGTTGTGGTTCCTGGGGGGAGAAGGGAGGATCTCCCCATGAATCAGTGCAAGTCACAAAGGAGGCACTTTCCAGAAATGTTGAATGGACACAATGGCAGAGGGTTAGAGACTGTGCCTGGGGTAATGACATGGGGCCCCAGGGAAGACTGTGCTCCCTTGGTTGCTGTCCCCAGGACTGCAGCATAGAGCATTAGCTGTTGTCCTCTGCATTCTCTTTGATTATCTTTAATGACTGCCAGCCTTCAATCCTGGGGCTGGTACTACCGTGTGGTGCTATGTGCTATGTGCTGGCTAGTGCAGAATTAATTCTATGAGAGAAGGTAGGCTGCTAATATTCTATCAACATGATGGTAATTTTTATCTTTATTTTCAAGGCTTCAGGACTCCTTCACATAGTTCCAGAGTTCTTGACCATGATTGTGCTGTACTGGCTATCAAATATTATGCTCTCAAGTTTGAATTTAGAGGCCTTGATCATTAAACTTCTTTGTCTTCAGTGGGACTTCATGGCTAAATGTCAGCTCACCTTTCCACACATCACTTCTGAGAAAATCCTGGGTGATCCTGATAGTTGTTAACCAGCAGAGTGTGACCCCAAATCCAACAACCATAATGGGGCCTCTCAGCCCTGGCACCTCTGGCAATCAGATGATACCCATGGGTCCTGTCTCACAATAATGCTCTCAAATGTTTGAAATAAAATACATGTACTAACAAGGTAACTGGATATTGAAATATATTTATCAAAATATATCAATCAAATTGGGTAACATGATAATATGTGTACCTCCAGTGGGGGATCTTCTAAGTGTTCTAACTTCAAAATAGTGACAAGAGTAAATACTTTTATAAGATATCTAGACCAACCACAATTGATATGAAATATCTGATTTCCTATGATGACAAAGTCATGGGTACTGTAAATATTACTCTGATTTGTTGGTGACATATAGTTGAAGGGAATGCTAATTTTTAGTCAAGAACAGTAAAAAGAATCATTTCTTCCCTACAAATTCATGTCATTTGTCATGAATTGTATTCTGCCCCAAATTCACATGCTAAAGTCTAATGCCCAATGTGACCTTGTTTGGATATAAAGCATTTTAAGATGTAATTGATGTCAAATGAGGCCATAGGGTCAGGTCCTAATATGATAGGTTGGTAACTTTGTAAGAACATGAACAGAAACAGATCTCTCTCTCTCTCTCAGTCTGTGTCTTCCTAGCTCACATAGCAAGGAAAGGCCATTTGAGGACACCACAAGAAGCTGGCCATGTACAAGACAGTAAGAGAGCTCTTACCATAAAGCCAATCCTCTGTCACATTCAGCTTGAACTTTCAAGCCTCCAGAACTGTGAGAAATAAATTTCTACTATTTCAGCCACCCAGTCTGTGATATTTTGTTATGGTAGCCTGGCTAGCCAAAGACAGTTTAAGACAGGCTAAGACTAAGAAAGGACCCACCCCTATCTCCCCTCTTTGCCTCTAGACCTGTAAATAGAGTCTAGTCCCAACAGGCCCCTAAAGGTGAGGTATGAAGTGTGACCCATGAGGAGGTGCACTATACTCCAAAGGAACTACTCGAGTTTTCTAACTTATGTAACCAACTCTGGGGAACATGTATAAGAATGGATCTTAAGGGAGTGAGGCAGTGGGGAGAAGAACATATACTTGGATAAGAATGAATTCATTGATGTGAATTCATATCTCTTCTCCCTAAGAAGAGGTTCTGCATTTAATGTTGCAGCTTGGGTCTAGCAGTTTGTTTGGTTGGTTGTGATACACGGACCAAAAGATCCATAGTGAGTGAGTTGGAAATGCCGGACCTGCCCTGGTTTAATGTAGAGGCAGGGATTCACAGGTATAGGAAGGTTGGAATGTTAGATTGGATTTATCACTTAAGACATTCACACCCACACTGGGAGGATGCAGAAGACGTATTTTTACCACCTTGTGAGAAATGAATTTGTGACAGGCCCAGTGGCAACACTCAGCAGCCCAAGGCAGGGCCGGTGCCATCACTGTGATGGACAGCAGGGTCAGAGCAGCAATCAGAATTGTCTGCCTCATGCACACCTGTGGTGTTGGCTGGTTGATCACAGTGTTCCTAGAACTAAAATAGATAAAAAGACTGCTAAATTTTAATGAAGCAGAAAAATTCCAAGTCAAGTGAACAAGAAGCTACCCTGAATCACAAAACAGAAGATAATACCTCTCAATCATTCCCAGACTTGAGTCAGTTTATAGACCCAGAACCCTTGAATGAAGGGGAGTCTAGGTCCCCCTAAGGAAGGACACTGGTACACTACCAAAAATTATCCTGTTTATCTTTCTACCAGCTATCCCCAATGTACCTATGGCATTTTACCAGGATAACTCTACATTGGAAATAATTAGACCTTCTAGGGACTACTAGACACTCTGAATTGGCACTAATTCCAGACCTCAAATATCACCATGGTCCAATAGAGTATAGGCCCATGGAAGTCAGACAATCAATGAAGTTTTGCACAGTTCCATTTCCCATTGGGCCTGATAGGTCTTGAAACCATCCTGTGGTTATTTCCCTGGTGCTAGAATGCATAACTGAAATAGATATATATAGCCATATATCTGGCAGAATCCCCACATTGGTTCCCTGATGGGAAGTGAGGATGATTATGGTGGGAGAGTCAAGTGGAAGCCACCAGAACTGCCTCTAGCTGAGAAAACAACCAAAAGCAACATCACGTTCCTGGAGAGGTTGCAGCGATTAGTGCCACCATCAAGTAATTTAAGGGTGCAGGTGTGGTAATTCCCACCACGTCCCTATATGCCTCTCCTATTTGGCCTGTGGAGAAGACAGATGTATTTTGGAGAACATTGGTTATCATAAGCTAAACTAGGTGGTGGCTTTAGTTGCAATGAAAACCAAATGTACTTGCATTAGTTGAGCAGATTAACACTACTCCTGGTATTGGTGAGCATCTTTGATCTGGCCAAATGCCCTTTTTCTAATCCCTGTCATAAGACCAACCAGAAGAAGCTTGCTTTTAGCTAGAAAGGTCAGCAATACACTAAGCGTGTCCTACCTAAGGGATGTATACACTTTCCAGTCCTATGTCATAGTTTAGTTTCCTTGGATCATGATTACCCCTCCTTTCCAGAAGATACCACTGTGGTCCATTACACCTGTGACATTATGTTGATTGGACCTCTGAGCAAGAAGTAGCAACTTCTCCAGACATATTCATAAGACTTTTATGTGTTAGAGGATGGGAAATAAATCAGACAAAAAATCAAGAACCTCTACTTCAGTGAAATTTCTGGGTGTCCAGTGGTATGGGGCAGGGTGAGATATCACACCTAAGGGGAAGGATAAGTTGTTGCTTTTTTTTACAACCAAAACAGAGGTACAAGGTTACCTTTGGATTTTAAAGGCAACATATTCCTCATTTGGATATGTTACTCCAGCCTATTTGCTGAGTGACCCAAAATACTGCTTCTGTGAGTGAGGTAAGAATAAGGTTCAGTTGCTCTTCAGGCCACTTGGCCACTTGGGTCGCATCCAATGGTGCTTGAAGCATCAGTGGCAGATAGGGGTGCTCTTTGGAACTTTTGCCAGTCCCCTATAGGTGAATCACAGCACAGACCCCGAGGATTTTAGAGGAGAGCCCTACTCTCCTTTTGATAAGTAGGTCTTGGTCTACCTTATCATGCCTTAGTAGAGACTGAAAGTTTAACCACAGGTCATTAGATTACAGTGGGACCTGGGATGCCTATCATTCATGGATGTTATCTGATGCACCAAGCCATAAAGTTGGACATGCACATCAACACTCCTTCATCAGATGGAAGTGGTATGTGCACAATCAGGCCTTAGTAGGCCCTGAAGGCACAAGTAGGTTATTTACCTTAGGAAGGGGCCCAAATGCCCATGTACCCAACCTCTGCCTTCTCTTTCCAACCTGCACTTATGGCCTCACTGAGATCTCTCTATAGTCTGTTGATAGAGAAAGAGAAGACTGGGGCTTAGTTTACAGTTGGTTCTCTATGATGGACAAGCACCACCCAAAAATAGACAACTGTAGCACTGAAGCTCCTTTGGGACATATTTGAACAGTGGGGAAGGGAGATCCTATCTGTGGACAGAACTTCTGGTGGTGCATGTAGTTTTTCCCTTTGCTTGGAAGGAGAAATGGCCAGACATGGGATTATATTCTGACTCATGAGCTTGGCTGATGGTTTAGTAGGATGACCAGAGACTTGGAAGGACCATGATTGGATAAATGGCCCCAAGGAAATTTAGAGAAAAGGTATGTGGGTAAACCTCTCTTAATGGGTAGAAAATATGAAGATATCTGTGTCTCGTGTGAATGCTTACCAAAGGGTGAACTCAGCAGAGGAGGATTTTAATAGGAGGAATGGGTAAGATGACCTGTTCTATGAATAGCATTCAGCTTCTTTCCCCAGCTACCCCATTCATTGCCCAACAGGCCCATGAACAAAGTGGGCATGGTGGCAGGGATGGAGGTTGTGCATGGGCTCAGCAACATGGACTTCTACTCACAAAGGTAACCTGGCCATGGCCACTGCTGAGTGCCCAATCTGCTGGCAGCAGAGACCAACACTGAGTCCCTGATATGACACCATTCTCCAGGGTGATCAGCTAGCTACATGGTGGCAGGTTGATTACATTGGACCACATCTGTCATGGAATGGGCAGTCTTCTGTTCTTCCTGGAACAGTCTGAATACAGCAGATTTGCCTTCCTTGCACAAAATGCTTCTGCCAAAACTACAAATCCATGGATTTGTAGAATGCCTTATCCACAGTCATGGTATTACACACAGCATTTCTGTGTTCAAGGACCACACTTTGCAGCCAATGAAGTGCAGTAATGGTCCCATGCTCATGGAAATCATTGGTATTATGTTCCCTGCCATCCAGAACAGCTGGCTTGATAGAATGGTGGAATGACCTTTTGAAGGCTCAATTACAGTGCCAACATGGTGGCAATACATTTAAAGCTAAGGTAAGGTTCTCTAGGAGTTTGTATGTGGTGTGAATCAGCATCCGATATGGTGCTTTTTCCCCAACAAACAAGATAAAAAGGTCTGAGAATTAAGGGGTGGAAATGGAAATGGCACCACTCACTATTACCTCTAGTGACCTACTAGTAAATTTTTGTTTATTGTTCTTATAACCTTATGCTCTTCTGGCCTAGATATCTTAGTTTAAGAAGAAAATAGTGAAGCCACACAACAGTGAAACTATTGGTGTGGAAGTTAATACTACCTCCCAGCCACTTGGGGTTCCTCATGCCTCTGAGTCAACAGGTAAAGAAGGAGCTCATTCGTGTGAATGTTCCTTACTTGCTACTCCGCAGTGGAGGTAAGGAAGGGTATGTCTGGAATACAAGAGATCTCTCTGGGTGGCCTATGATTAAGGTCAATGGAAAATTACAACAGTCCAATCTAGGCAGGACTAATAATGGCCTGGACCCATAAGAGATGAAGGTTAGGGTCACCATATCGTGTAAAGAACCACAACTAGCTCAGGTGCAAACTGAAGGTTAAGGAAATACAGAATGCCTAATGGAAGAAAGTAGTTATAAATACCAGCTATGTAGGACCACATGACCAGTGCCAGTGATGGAGACTGTAATCGTCATGAGGATTTCCTTTCTATTTTGTTATGAATACATTTCTGTTTGTGTATATGTGCGTGAGCATAAAATATTAAAATTTAATTTAATTTTTTAGAGAGAGAGCAAGGGAGCAAGTGTGGGAGTGGGGCAGAAGAAGAGAGAGAGAGAGAGAATCCCACAACCCTGGGATCATGACCTGAACTGAAATCGAGAGTCGGTCACTCGACTCACCCAGCCACCCCTTTAATTTTTATTTTATTTTATTTATTTTTTTTTATATTTTTATTTATTTTTGAGACAGAGCATGAGCAGGGGAGGGGCAGAGAGAGAGGGAGACACAGAATCTGAGGCAGGCTCCAGGCTCCGAGCTGTCAGCACAGAGCCCGATGTGGGGCCCGAACCCACAGACCGCGAGATCATGACCTGAGCTGAAGTCGGACGCTCAACCGACTGAGCCACCCAGGCGCCCCTTTAATTTTTATTTTAATTCCAGTATAATTAGCATACAGTGTTATATTAGTTTCAGGAGTACAATAAAGAGATTCAACAATTCTGTATATTACTCAGTGCTCATCAAGATGAGTGTACTCTTAATCCCATTTACCTATTTGACCCATCCCCCACACCCTCCTCCCCTCTGGTAACCATCTCTTTGTTCTTTATAGTTAAGAATCTTTTTGGGGGGATTGCCTCTTTTTTCCCCCTTTGTTCATTTGTTTGGTTTCTTAAATTCCACATATGAGTGAAATCATGTAGTATTTGTCTTTCTCTGACTGTCTTATTTTGCCTAGCATTATACTCTATAGCTCTATCCATGTTGTTGTAAATGACAAGATTTCATTCTTTTTTAATGGCTCAATATATTATGACTTAATATATACATATCTTGAGTCATATATGTATACATATATATACACACACATCCATATATATAAGTTTGTATTTATACATATTATGTATGTATACATTTATATACATATTATAAATATATATATAAAATAGAAGCAGCCCAAGTGTCCACTGATAGGTGAACGGATAAAGAAGATGCAGTACACAACAGTGCATGAGTGTTTTTTTTCCTCCACATCCTCATTAACGTTGGTGGTTTCTTGTGTTTTTTATTTCAGTCATTCTGGTAAGTTGTGAGGTGATATCTCCTTGTAGCTTTGATTTGCATTTCCCTGATGATGAGAGATGTTGAGCATTTTTCCATGTCTGTTGACCAGTTGAATGTCTTCTTTGGAGAAATGTCTGTTCATGTCTTCTGCCCATTTTTTAAATCAGATTATTTGTTATTTGGGTGTTGAATTCTGTAGGTTTTTTATATATTTTGGATACTAAGCCTTTACTGGATATGTCATTTGCAAATATCTTCTCCAATTCCATAGATTGCCTATTAGTTTTGTTGATTGTTTGCTTTGCTGTGCAGAAGATTTTATTTTGATGTAGTCCCAATAGTTTATTCTTGCTTTTGTTTCCCTTGCCTCAGGTGTCATATGTAAAAATGTCAGTGAAATTACTGCCTGTGCTCTCTTCTAAGATTTTTATGGTTCCAGGTCTGGTATCCATTCAGGACCTTAATTCATTTTGAGTTTATTTTTGTATATGGTGTAAGTAAGTGTTCCAGTTTCATTCTTTTGCATATTGCTGTCCAGTTTTCCCAACACCATTTGTAAGAGATTCTTTTTCTCATTGCAAGTTCTTGCCTTTGTCAAAGATTAACTGACCATATAATCGTGGGTTTGTTTCTGGACTTTCTATCTTGTTCTATTGATCTATGTGTCTATTTTTGTGCCAGTACCATACTGTTTTGATTACCATACTGTTTTGATAACTACAGCTTTGTAGTATAACTTGAAATCTGGAGTTGTGATACTTCCAGCTTTAATTTTCCTTTTCAAGATTGGTTTGGCTATTCAAGGTCTTTTGTGGTTCCATACAAATGTTAGGATTGTTCGTTCTAGCTCCGTGAAAAATGCTGTTGGTATTTTGATGGGATTGCATTAAATATGTAGATTGCTTTGTGCAATATGGACATTCAAACAATATTTGTTCTTCTGATCCATGGAATATCTTCCATTTGTTTATGTCATCTTCAATTTCTTTCATCAATGTTTTATAGTTTTCAAAGTAGAGGTCTTTCATCTCCTGCTTAAGTTTATTCCTAGGTATTTTATTGTTTTTGGTGCAATTGTAAATGAATTTGTTTCCATAATTTCTTTTTCTGCTGCTTCATTGTCAGTGTATAGAAATATGACAGATTTCTGTACATTGATTTTGTATCCTGTGAATTTACTGAATTCATCTATCATTTCTCTAGTAATTTTTGGTGGAGTCTTTAGAATTTTATTATGTCATCTGCAAATAGTTAAAGTTTTACTTTTTCCTTACTGATTTATTACTTTGTCTTGTCCGGTTGGTGTGACTAGGACTTCCAGTACTATGTTGAATAAAAGTAGTGAGAGTGAACATCCTTGTCTTGTTCCTGACCTTAAGGGAAAAGCTCTCAGTTTTTCACCATTAAGAATGCTATTAGCTGTGGGTTTTTGTACATGACCTTTATTATGTTGAGATATATTCCTTCTAAACCTACTTTGTTGATGTTTCTTTTTTTTAAATCATGAATAGATTTACTTTGTCAAAGATTTTCCTGCATCTACTGAAATGATCATATGGTTTTTACCCTTTCTCTTCTTGATGTGATGTATCACATTCATTGATTTGTGAATATTGAACCATCTTTGCATCCCAGGATTAAATCCCACTTGACCATGGTGAATGAGTTTTTATGTATTGTTGGATTTGGTTTGCTAGTATTTTGTTGAGGATTTTTGCATATGTTTATAATAGATATTGATCTGTAGTTCTTTTTTTTATGTGCGTGGTGTCTTTTGTTTTGGTATCAGGGTAATACTGGCCTCATAGAATGAATTTGGAAGTTTTCTTTTCTTTTCTATTTTTGGGATAATTTGAGAAGAATAGGTTTTAACTCTTCTTTCAATGTTCAGTAGAATTCACTGTCTGGTCCTGGACTTTTTTTTGTTGGGAGTTTTTGATTATTGATCCAATTTCATTATTGGTAATTGGTCTGTTCAAATTTTCTATTTCTTTCTGATTCATCTTTGGGAGGTTATGTGTTCCTAGGAATTTATCCATTTCTTCTAGGTTGTTTAGTTTGTTGGCATATAATTTTTTGTAATATTCTCTTACAATCTTTTCTATTTCTGTGGGATCGGTGGTTATTTCTCCTCTTTCATTTCTGATTTTGTTTATTTGAGCTCTCTCTCTTTCTCTCTGTGATGAGTTTGGCTAAAGGTTTATCAATTTTGTTGATGTTCTTAAATGAACCAGTTCCTGGTTTCATTTATCTATTCTATTGTTTCCTTGTTTTTAGTTTCTATTTTGTTTGTTTCTGCTCTAATCTTTATTTTTTACTTCTTTCTACTGGTTTGGGGTTTTGTTTGTTCTTTTTGTAGATCCTTTAGGTGTAAGGTTAGATTATTTACTTGGAATTTTTCTTCCTTCTTGATGTAGGCCTGTACTGCTGTAAACTTCCATCTTAGAGCAGCTTTTGCTGCATCTCAGAGATTTTGGAATGTTGTATTTTCATTTTCATTTTCTCTATGTATTTTTAAATTTCCTCCTTTATTTCTTGGTTAACCTGTTCATTGTTTAGTAGCATGTTATGTAAACTCCATGTATTTGTGGTCTTTCCAGGGTTGGTTTTTTTTTTTTTTTTTTTTTTTTTGATCGATTTCTAGTTTCATAGCATTGTTTTCAGAGAAGATGCATGGTATGACTTTGACGTTTTTGAATTTGTTGAGACATATTTTGTGATCTATTCTGGAGAATATTCTATGTGTACTTGAGAAGAATGTGTATTCTGCTGTTTTAGGATGGAATGTTCTGAATATATCTGGTCCAAGGTGTTACTTAATGCCACTGTTTCCTTGTTGATTTTTCTCTTTGGACGATCTGTCCATTGATGTAAGTGGGGTGTTAAAGTCCCCTACTATTATTAGATTACTATCAATTAGTTCCTTTATGTTTGTTATTAACTGCTTTAGGCATTTGGGTGCTTCCATGTGGGGTTCATACACATTTATAATTGTTAATATATTCTTATTGGATTATTCTGTTTATGATTATATAGTATCCTTCTTTGTCTCTTGTTACAGTCTTTGTTTTAAAGTCTATTTTGTCTGGCTTTCTTTTTATATCCATCTGCATGATAATTGTTTCTCTATCCTTTCACTTTCAATCCGCAGGTGACTTTATGTCTGAAATGAGTCTTTTGCAGGCAGTATATAGAAGGATCTTGTTCTTTTATCCATTCTGTCCCACTATGTCTTTTGATTGGAGTGTTTAGTCCATTTAAATTCAAAGTAATTATTGATAGATATGTACTTATTAGTATTTTGTTACTTATTTTATGTTTTGTTGTTGCTGTTTTTCTCTGTTCTTTTCTTCCCTTGCTCTCTTCTCTCATGAGTATTTGGCTTTCTTTAGTGATATACTCAGATTCCTTTCTCTTTATTTTTGCTTATCTATTACTGGTTATTAATTTGTAGCTACCTTTATTCTGCATATAGCAGTTCATATTAAGTTGATGGTTGCTCAAATTTGAACCCATTCTTGACTCCTCTCCCTCCACACACATTTTAAGTATATTGTGTCATACTTTACACCCTTTTATTTTGTGAATTTCTTAACTGATTTTTACAGATATACTAATTTTTTACTGCTTTTGTGCTTTCCACTTCTCTTACTTTTACTTATGGTCTTTCCTTTTCACTCAAAGAGTTACCTTTAACATTTCATGTAAGTCTGGTTTAGTGGTTATGGATTCCTTTAACTTTTGTTTGTCTAGGAAACTTTTTATCTTTCTTCTATTCTGAATGATAACCTTGCTGGATAGAATATTCTTGACTATAGATTTTTTTCCTTTCAGCACTTTGAATATATCATATATCATGGTATTTTTTGTTGATTTTCATTATACTATTTACTTATCAAGGAGATAAATACATATCATTCCAGAACCTTATCTCCTCTTTGGGGAAAGGAATTAGTGCATTTTCATTGCATCAGCTTAGTTGAGCCATGTTAGGCAGAATTATGCCTCATATCCCAGGAAGATTTCCTGCCCCAGGGCACAGATTTGAGGTCAGGGCCACATGACCTTACAAACCTTATGCTCTTTTGTGGTAGACAGACGCTTATGATATTACAAACCTGTAGGAGAAACTGGCTTTGGGGACCATCTCACTCTGTGCTGCTGCCATTCTAGCCCCCTGCCATCTTGATGACCCAGCTGACTACCTACAGGCCCCCTCCTTCACTGCAGGCTCCTCTCAGTATTGGTTAAGGGGACAGAGCCTTGTGACAGGCCTATGGCAATGACAGTCTTCATGTGACTTCATTGCTGTCTGCAGATGTGGAACTATTGCTAACAGTCTGATTTCTGGATACCTCACTGGGGGGTTAATAATAAATAAGCAATAATACATTTGTGCTCACAGTTAATAATAAATAAGCAATAATACATTTGTGCTCAGAAAAAAATCATGTGATTGGGATGTGAAGGAAGAATGACACCAGTTCATATTTTCCTGAGACTGCTAGAGAGTTGTTCTTCATTGAACCTGTATACATCTAAAATAGAGATAAAGAAGAAAAGAGGAAGACTATATGCTTTCTATTCACTTAGACTGGTTTGTACATGGCCACTTGTGGCAAAAAGTGACATGCCACATGATTCTATTTTAAGAATTGATTACCCACTACAGATCATTATAGACAGTACTAATCTGTTGTTGTTTTTTTTTTAAATATTAAAGACAAAGCAAAAACTCTCGTAATGAGTTGAGTTCTACCATAGAGAAGTCCTCAGAACAATTTGAATCTGTAGATTCCCAACTAACACATCCAGTGTGGGCTAGGATGGGTGTGTGGGGGAGAACTCTCACACACTGTGTGAAGATATAAATTGGCTTAGGATTTTTAGAGGGCAATTAGAAGATATCTGCAGAATTTTAATGAGAATACTAATTGATTTAGTATGTTCCCCAAGAATCTAAAGAAGTATCCACACACATGTACAAGAATATTTGTACAACACTTATATTGGAAAAATATCAATCTGAGGACAGGTCAACATCCCCCACCAGATATGTCCCCATGGTAGAATTCCACATAACCATATAAAAGAACCACATAGATCTACATGTACTGACATAAAGGATGAACATGCTATATGATTGAATGAAAGTAAGTGGCATATAAGTTTTAATCTGATATACATGAAAAAAGAAATCACACAGTTTAATTTATTCCTTCCTTAGGCAATGGATTACATAGAAAAATGCCTGATAAACATTGTACAGGCTATTTTTTTTTTATTTCCACTAATCCCTCTGCTGCTCCAAGTTAAGCTTTGATGTCCAGAATCCCTTCAAGTTTTTTCAGCTTCTATCCTGTCCGGTGGAGAAGAGCAGCCATCTTCATCTCTCACGCCAAACAATCCTGTTCTTGGGCCTTAAAAAGGAATCCCAGAAGAGTAGTGTTGTCTGTCCATCCAGCCCTATGGAGACTTGCACCCATATGTGGAAATCAGGACTCATCTCTTAGCCATGCATAAAGTCTGTCTTAGTTTGTGCAAGTGGGCTGTTGGCAGAGTACCATTGGCTAGGGGGCTTATAAAGAACAGACTTTCTTTCTCAAAGTTCTAGAAGCTGAAAGTCTGAGATGAAGGCAGTCATTCAGAGGCAGACAAAACCTGAAGTTCCGTCACCTGGGGAAACACATTTGTGCCGAGTGGCCCGAAGGAAGTGTCTATCATGGAAATTACATTCCTTTCAGATTTGGACTAAGTGTCCACCCAAATTTACTTAAAGTCTGCAGGTTTTGTTAGTGTTTGAGTTTTCTGGAATTAAATATTGAAAGGCATTTATATAATTGACCACAACTCAAAATTAACAACTGAGCACTTGGAGCAGAATTATCCAGCAAACCTGCTGATTTTGTTGTAAGACACCTACACAAGTACGTCAGCCATCATGAAGCAGGCACATAAACACCAGTGAACAGTGTACCACAGAAATGGTCTCTGCTTGATGGAAGCATTGGGACAAAACTGAGAATAGATTAATTTGAGGTGAAGTCTTTGAGTCACAGCTACCTTCAACTTTCTTAGGTGGTCAAATTGAGATTTAATTTAAATTGCTAAGGTGTTCCCTTCAGGGTACTTGATCTCTTCTCTGCTGCTCAGCAGGAATTGATTGTCCTGATCATGTACCCTTCATTCCAAATGATGGAATCCAGCAATTTTGCTGTACTTTCTCAGTGAATGAGCCATAAAGAGAAAAGCCGTGTGGCTGGCATTTCCATCTCACTAGACATTGCTTTAGGATAGGGAATAAATTACAAAGAAAGTGATCAAGGATTATAAGACCCCCATTGAGTGGCCAGATGACAGCATTTGCTAAGCTTCATTTGTCGGGCAAATCTATAAAGGTGGTGTGGGAGATACAGGGAATGAAGGGTAGAAGGATTACAGACACCATAGCATAGAATTGTAATGCCTCCAGAATGCACTGGGATAGGGGTACCTGGGTGGCTCATTCTGTTAAGCATCTGACTCCTGATTTCAGCTCAGGTCATGATCTCGTGAATTTGAATCTCACTTCAGGCTCTGCACTTTGGTAGCTTGGAAATTGCTTGGCATTCTCTCTCCCTCTCTCTCTGCCTCTACCCCACTCATGGTCTCTTTCTCTCTCAAAGTAAATGAATAAATAAACTTTAAAAATTAAAAAAAAATCTCTAACCTACTTACAACTCACACCAACAAATGTGAATTTAACTATGCACTAGTTGTATAAATGAAGGAAACAGCTTCAAATACCAGATTTCTGAACACTTAACATTTTTTAAAAATTCTAAAATATTCTGAGAAACAAGATTTTACTTAAAGGATTCACTATCTCCAATAATTTGGTGTCCTGGACCATATAAGTAATCTAAATAAATGGTAAACATTTTAAAGAAAAATTTCCCCGAGATGCATAAACATTATAAATCCTTGAAAGCCAGCACTATTGTGCAGTTTTTATTTTGTATGGGAAGACTTCGGTCATATAGTTCAGTAGAGATGAGTTCCCTCACAGCAGAGGAGAGAAACGGGCTTTCCAAACAGAAAAGTCAAATACAGAAGAAAAAAACAGCTTTTCCCCTGAAGGAATGTCTGTTCCTGGGTCTCCCCTGCTTTTGCTCCTTCCCAGCAGGTGCACACATCTTAGCTTCCCTGGGAGATGGTCTAACACTCCACTCAGAAACACAGACTAAGGATCTAGGGGATTTTTTATTGGCTTACGAATAAAATGTGAAATCAGTAACGAATGGTTCTCCTACAGCTTTAAATACGAAAAATGCTATTTAAATCCTGTGTCAGCTGAGTATTTTATAATAATTTGCAGAAGAAAGTAAGGAAGATCCTGAGCTTCACAGGAGCTCATTCTGAGTTTGGACCTTTCTGTCTGCTAATGGCTGCCCTGTGGTTTCAGGTGAACCCAGGCTGCAGGCACTGGTGACCAGAGAAGCTGGAGGTCAGGCTTTCCTTTCCCAGGTGCTTTTCAGAGGGAGGCTTACTGTTGCCTCTTATTTCTACCACATCATCAAACACAGATAGTAGTCTATTTGGAGCACAGCTCTAGGGACAATAGATTCTTGGCTACTTTCTAAAGATTTTTTTTTTTTTCATAGAAAAGGCAGGTGTCTGCTCAATATCCTGATACAGATTTCCAATTTTTACAATGTAACTTTCATTTTTTGACTTGATCTTCACAATTTTGTGCTAACAAAGTTTTTATTGATGTAACTATCATTTGCATAGAGTAAAATCGACAGAGCTTAAATGTATAGGTTGTTAAGTTTTGATAAATGTATAACACCCATGGACCTGTATCTTCCACATCAAGGTATAAAAATCCCCATCATTCTAGAAAGTTCTGTTGTGCTCATTTCCAGCCAATACTTCCCCTGTAAGTAACTGCTGCTCTGATATCTATCACCATAGATTAATTTTGCCTGTTTAAATTCCATTTAAGAGACTTCTATAGTATGTTTTTTCTCGTATGTGCTTTCTTTTTCTTGATATAGTATTTTTAAGATTCTTCTGTGTTTTTGCATATAGAGATAGTTTGTTCTTTTTATTTTTATTTTATATTTTAACATTTATTTATTTATTTATTTATTTATTTATTTTTTGTTTTGAAAGAGAGCCAGGGTGAGTGTGTGAGCGGGGGAGGGGCACAGAGAGAGAGGGAGAGATTGGATCTCAAGCGGGCTCTGCACTGTCAGCATGAAGCCTAATGCCAGGCTTGAACCCATAAACTGTGAGATCATGACCTGAGCCAAAATCAAGAATGGGATGCTTAGCCACCTCAGCCACCAAGGCTCCCTGATAGTTTGTTCTTTTTAATGTTTGAATATGAATGTACTATAGTGTGTTCCTTTATTCTTCTGTGGATGGACACCTCTCCATGTGTTTCTAATTGGGAGCTATTAAGAATAAAGCTGCTGTGAGGCTGGTACAGGACAGCCCACTTACCGGGTGGTGTACCTGAAGTGATGCCACATTATGTCACCCAATAGAACCTGACCCCTGTGGGCTACAAGATCATCCTTGGAAGCCAGGCACACATCCATCCCAGTGCAGTTGATCAAAGCTTTCCCTTCTTATGGTTGCCCAGAGTGGGGCAGTGGGAAATGTGGGCTCTGCCTAACACCCCAAAAAGATGGGGTAGTCTGGGAAAGAGAAATGAGGGTGGCATCCAGGTGGCCTCTGGGCCTGCAGTGACCTTGTCTAGATTTCCCATCACCTTTTGTTCCCCAAGTCCCACAGACCTGCACAGGGTTCCCCTTTCATAAAGGATTTGGAAGTGGCCACTGCGGAGAACATCCTGTCGTAGGGAGGTTTCCTGAATGTTTGTGGCGGGTAATGAGGCAGAAGGGGATAAGGGTGACAGTCCCTCCCCCACCACTAGGTACATCCTAGTGCATAGGACTAAAAGGAGGTTTGACTGCACGTCTGATCAAATACAGGCTTTGATCATGTAGAGTCTCTTGTCCCAGGGCTGAGGGCACAGGCTCAGGGACCATGAACATGGCTGGGGCCATCCCTCTGTAGCTGGGAACCACCCACCCCCAGATGGATGCCAAAGAGCAAGGGTAGAAGAGGTGCTCTGTCCTCTCCTTTCCCTCCCAAGGCCCCACCTTCCCACTGGGCACCCTGAGAAAAGGGACAGCCTGTGCATGTCCTCGGCAAGCTGGCAGGTAGAAAAGATGAGCACCTGTGGGGAGCCAGAGAGAGAAAGAATGGCAGCATCAGTGGCCATCGGTGGCTCCAAATGGGCCTTTTGGTGGAAAAAGACACTCAAGCAGCTTTAGAAAAATAAAGTCAACCTCTAAATTATTCACTAACTTTAAAGAAATGCCAATGACCAATATGAAATTATAACAGAATGCACTAATAATCAAAGATGGGAACCTTAAAAGTGTTGCATTAAGTGGAAGAAGCCAGGTACAAAAGAATACAGACCATATGAGTCCATTTATATACAATTCTAATAATGGCAAAACCATAGTGACAGAAGGCAAATCTGTGATTGCCAGGGGCCAGGCTTGCGGTTTGTGGCTGGGTGACAAGGGACAGGAGGGAAATCTGTGGAGGGATGGATGTGGTGCATATATCACTGGACACATTTGTTAAAACTCTTCAAATGCTACATTAAAATTTGGTGAATTTTACTCTTTGTACATAATATTTCAGTAAAGCTGACATTGAAAAAGAAAAGATTTTTAATTTAAGCAAACTCATTATTTTAGACATTTTAACCCTTTGAAAAGATTTCACTCCTAGTCCAAGTCCTTCCTGTTATATTCTGTAGTTTATGAATGTGGATATGGAGGTCCAGAGAGAGAAGACGTGACTTAAAATCACATGTCCTGCTGGTGGTCAAGCCATATCTGGATTCCCCAGACCTTGTGTCTTATTAGCCTTTCTCTTCTGCCATCCTTCCCTTCACATGTAAACTGTGAGCATGTCATGTCTCACATTGTCACCCGAACAAGTCACAGGCACCATAAAATATCTGGCAGATACATAGTCCTTAATGTTTGACGTATAGTAGAGGAGGAAGATAGTATTATTATATAGTATTATTTCCATTTTTCTATTGGAAGAGTAGAAGCACAGAGAGCTCAACTTACATGCCTGAGGGCACACAAGTTAGTCACACTTCGGTTTTCAATTGTACGATGGATGAGTAATTCTTACCTCATATGGTTGTTGCAAGGAGTGAATTAAATTAAATCAACCCTGTATGTGGAGTGCCTGGTGCATGAGTTCTCAATATACCATAAATGATGTTAACAGCAACATTTACGGTAATAAACATGATAATTATGAACACTATGGTGGACGTAATAATACTTGGATTTTATGATAGTAAAGTTGAAATTAGAACACTTTCCAAAGATATGCAAATGAACTGGTTTACAAGTTGTGAGGAAATGGACATTCTCAATTACTACAGTTGGGAGTGCACATTGGAATAAATACTTTCAGCAAGTAGTTCCATTTTAAAATTGTTTTTAAATGATATTTGTGCACATCTACAAAGATACATGTGCAAGATGTTCATTATAGTGTTGCAAAGGAAGAACAAAGATGATCTAAATGCTCATCAGGAGGTGAAAAGGAGAATGTTAAAGGAATACTCTCTGTATTGAGCTGATGGATAGAGAGCATGGACCAGGAAGGATGTCCATGCTATAGTACTAGATCTGAAACAGAAGAGTTTGTAGAATTGATACCATTTATGATCCTAGACATTTTGCTAATTCCTTCAGTTGTGGGTGGGAGATGGATTCTGTACCCATTATGTTCAAAAGAACATTTTTCCCCCTGAGAAAGAACTCTAAGGTGGTGATGGCGTTTGACGAAACCTTCAAGGACTGAGGGGAACGTGGCTGGTTCAGTTGGTGGAGCATGCGACTCTTGATCTTGGGGTTGAGTGTGAGCCCCATGTTGGGTGTAGAGATTCCTTAAAAATAAAATCTTAAAAAGGACCTCAAAGCCTGCACCAAATGCCACTGCCTGTCCTCTAGGATCAGAATATCAGCCCCTGTTTTCTCTGTGAACACAGAGGGACCTGCAAAAGGTGAATAGTGAGGTCGCCACAGGGACTCACTGGGTGGGTGAGGGGGTCAAGGAGTCCCTTCACTTGAAAATTAAGACCACACAGCAGGTAACAAATGAATGGGCTAGAGCTGAACCAGGTGGCAGACACTGGGTCCTGTGGCACATTTGATCCATGAGGGAGGGCACTACATAGCCTTGGTTGGAATGTCTTCTATTTCACGTGGTTCAGGACTTCTCTTTTTTATGATAAAATCTGGAGCCTTTCTCAGGCTCCCCCTATCACCCTATCAGGGGGATGGGATGGCTACATTGAAACCTGGGGACCCACAAAGTGAGAAACTGCCAAAATTTTAGGTCAATGCTGTGGAAAGAAAGTGTAGAGCTATATATTATCTAAAGGGAATGTTTGCCTGCTGCTCCACTGGATGCAAGCTCCCCCAGTGCAGGGAGTGTATCAGTGTTTGTTCTTCTTTGATTCCTTAGTGCAGGGCTAGACATAAAAGGGACTCAATAAGGATTTATTGAATGAATGAATGGCAAAACATCATTTCCTGCACCCAGTCATTGTACTGTCATTATCCTGAGCTCCTGCCCTTCCTTCTCCAACACTTTACGCAATATCCCCAGGAGGAACAGAGTGCAGGTCATTTGCAAAGGAAGAGATGGAGAGGACCCCCAGTCCTGCTGATCTGGCTAGAGAGCTATTGGTAAGAGCAAGGGCCAGTTGTTTATGTCACTCTGAGGTCAGGCCTGGCACTCTTGACCCCTGCTGTGTAAATTAAGCCTCAACTCCTCAAGATCCTTGTCTCACACCTACCACTTTCCCTGGGATGGAATGGAAACATGTTTTACAATTCTGTCACCTTTTTGGGGGGATTTCAAATCCATTTACAGGTTCAGGTGAGCACTGAGGTCATAATGAGATAAAACACCGAACTCCCCAGAGCCAGGCTCTCCACTTGGACTTTGATGCTTGCTCACCTGGCATTAGGCTGAAAGGAGAAGACAGGTGAGCCATGCTGGCGCCCTCAGCTGGACCTCCACATTTTCCTGTCCCACCAGCTTCCAGAGGGGTGATTCGATATTTCTTGGCCTAATTTTAGATGTGGGGCACATTTGGTATAAAAAGAGGCCATACTGTCTCCAGTACATTTGTATCACATTCCAAGAAAGAAGGAAGGCCATTCTTTGGAGCAGTCCCTGCCACCCAGCCTCTTGTCTGGCTGTTGCCTAGGCGTGCAGGTGTTCATACAGTGGCAGCTTAGTCCCCCTGCACAATCTTATGGAGCTGAGCTATAAGGACAACTGTAAAACCCATGTATCAGCACATGTACTTAGAGACCTTGAATGACTGAATGTGTTGAAGTCCATGGTACATTAAAATTTTTTATGCTTCTGGGATTATGTGGGGCCTGAACTTCTCCACTGGCACAGGTCTGTTCATGCCAGCTCGCTCCTGCCTCTGTCTGCCTCCATTGAGTGGGAGTTTGAGGGAGTTGGATGCTCCAAATTGCTGGCAGCATCTGTATCTGGAAATTGGTGATGAGTCCCATGACTATCCTCATAGAGTGGCCATGTTTCCAGAACACAGAAATTGAAACATATGCAGAGATGTAAGTGCATATGATCACAGTCGTGTTAAGCTGCAAAATTCTGAAAATGATTATATTTATGGCAGATTAGTTGACATAGAAGAGGTGCGAAGGACTTACATCTCCACATAGGGTTCACTTCCTAATACAGGATCCACTTCTGGCTCATGGTTTGGTAGCACTAAAGCAGTTGTCATGCTAAACTGAGTTGTGCAAAGGAATTGGTGAAAGGTGCACGGTACTGGCCAAAAAAAGACAACCGAAAGACCGAGTTTCCATGGTGCGGTAGTAGGGAGACCCTGGGCTTTCCTCATCCCCCAAACATAGCTATATTGAGGTCAGATCCCATGGAATACCCGGGAAATATATCTGTGGAGCAGCAGAAGGATCTCCACAGTTGGAGGGAGACAGTGTGGCAGATGCAAGGTGTGTGGATGTGCATTGGAGGAGAGAAAAACAGTGGTGCCGTGGAGGGAAGGAAGCCTTTCTGTGGAGAGACAAAAGAGTTGAGAAAGTGGGGCGCCAAGTTTGCACAAGAGGAAAATCTCTCTGGGCCATAGAATGGGGAGCAAGAAGTACCGAGTGTCTGCAGGGTTTTTTTGTGTGTGTGTTGTTTTGTTTTTGTTTGTTTGTTGTTTGTTGTTTTTTTCACACAGCATTTGGAGCTCAAACTCTGAGGTTTTGGAGCATGACTTTCTCTGGAGGGGATTGTGGCATGTGCTTCTGGGGAGGAGGGAGCCAGCCCTGGAGTGTAGAAATCAAGAAATCTAGAAATCTCCGGGGTGCACTGGGAGAGAACAGTCCCCTTCCTGGAGTGCTTTTAGAAGAGGGGTTATTGCCTCCCCAGGGACAAAAGACCCCGCAGGCGCCAGCCAAAGGACTTTCATTAGCACCCAGAGGGAATACAACCTTTGCTGCTTTCAGCAGTGCTACACCATAGTTTCTGCACACTGTGCAGGCGTGGGGACAGCGTGGAGAGGCTCTACTCTGGAGGAGGGGAGTGGATCCACACCATGCCAAGTTCTTTAAGACTTCAGGTTTTGAATTCCAGCTGTGGGCCCAAGAAAAAAATGCAGGAGAGTTGTGGTCTGTGAGGGCTGCCTGAACAGCTGGGGGGGGGGGGGGTGTCAAGATCCCTGGTCCTGGGAGGAGAGATTGGGGTGGTGCCATTTCCCCCCCCATATCAGCATGGCGGAACTTCAGAGAGCGACACGGAGGCCCCCAGTGCAGGCAGGAACCCCCAGTGCAGGGGGGATCTGCTTACACCAAACCCTGCCCCCCACCCCGTGCCTGGCAACTGCTTAGTTACTGGGGCAAGACTGCTCTGAGCGGAGGCAGCAACACAGCGGATCTCTCCTCCAGACCAGCACAGCCAGCACCGCGCATGCCCCAACTGTGCAGAAAATCAAGTGTCTCAAAATGATACCCGCACTTCTGGTGGAAATAGGACCAGGCTTACTTTTTATTCTTTTTTTTTTTTTTTTTTTCCTTTGGAATCAGGCAAATAGTTTTTCTTTCTTTCTTTCTTTCTTTCTTTCTTTCTTTCTTTTTAAAATTTTTAATGTTTATTTATTTTTGACAGAGAGAGAGAGAGAGAGACAGAGCATGAGCAGGGGAGGGGCAGAAAGAGAGGGAGACACAGAATCTGAAGCAGGCTCCAGGCTCTAAGCTGTCAGCACAGGGCCGATGCGGGGCTCGAACTCACAATCCGCGAGATCATGAGCTGAGCCGAAGTCCGACGTTCAACTGACTGAGCCTCCGAGGCACCCCAGGCAAATAGTTTCTTGTTTGGTTTTTTCATTTCCTTTTCTCTCTCTCTCTCTCTCTCTCTCCCTCTCTCTCTCTCTCTCTTTTGATCGGCTTTTTTATTCTTTTCTTTTTCTTTCTTTTTTCTCTTCTCCTTTTCCTTCCGCTTCCCCTCCCTCCCTCCTCCTCCTCCTTCTTCTCCTCCTACTTCTTTTCCCTTTCTTTTTCTTTGGAATCAGCTTTATAGTTTTTTGATTCTTTGCTTGGTATTTTTTGTTCTCTTTCCTTTTCTTTCTTGTTTTTGGGCGTCAGGCTCCCTCCCCCCGCTTTTTTCCAGGCTTACTTCGACAAACAAATCAAAACACACCTATTAAAGGTCCAAACACTCTCCACTGCAAGCAAGGAAGAGCTCTGCAGAAGACTGACCAGTGGGATAGAGCAGCCAAAACACAACAGCAGAGTGCACACAGCATACTCCAGAAACACTTCCTGAAGTGCCAGGCCCTGGACAGTGTATGACCTCTTTTAAAAAAAATTTTTTTAACGTTTATTTATTTTTGAGACAGAGAGAGACAGAGCATGAACAGGGGAGGAGCAGAGAGAGAGGGAGACACAGAATCCGAAACAGGCTCCAGGCTCTGAGCTGTCAGCACAGAGCCCCCCGTGGGGCTCGAACTCACGGACTGTGAGATCATGACCTGAGCCCAAGTCGGACGCTTAACCGACCAAGCCACCCAGGCGCCCCTATGACCCCTTTTTAATGTAGCATTACTTTCAGGTGCAGGAAGCATCAAGAGTTTTTAAAACACGCAAGAGACAGAAACTTAGCCAAAACGGCAAGATGGAGGTATTGTCCCCGAAAGACAACCGAGAGATGTTGTTTAAAGAAACAGGCTTCAGTGTGAAGTTCTAGTCAGAAGATGTGAAGTCCTGTTATGCAGTATAGCTACTGCAACTGGAAATTATCAATAGCGGTGAAACCAGAGCAATACCTCATTGTCATTATACTACCTGGCCAGATTTTGGAGTCCCTTAATCACCAGCCTCATCTCTCAATTTCATATTTAAAGTGAGAGAATGTGGTTCCTTGAATCCTGAACACGAGCCTGCAGTAATCCACTATGGTGCAGGCGCTGGGCAGTCAGGCACCTTTTCTCTGGTAGATGCTTGTCTTGTTCTGATGGAAAAAGGAGATGATGTTACCAGAAATAATTGTCACTAAATGTGAGAAAATATTCAGTGGGACTTATTCAGCCAACAGATCAACTCAGATTTCCATATGTGACTACCATAGAAGGAGCAAAATTTATAAAGGGAGATTCAAATGTACAGAAACGGTAGAAAGAACTTTCTAAGGAAGACATGTCCTGCTTTTGATCATTCACTGACCAACATAATGACTGAAAAATACAGAGGGAATAGGATAGGCCTAGAAGAAAAACCGACAGGTAACAGGTATACAGGACTAAACTCTAAAATGCAGGATACTACAGAGGAGAACAGCGCAAGTGTTCCGCAGAAACACAGTCAAGAGGACCAAAAAACTAACATGGTTCCGAAGGTGCAGCAGATGAAACAGAGGCTAATGAGACCGAATGTAAAGGAGAAATTTTTCCCAACTTTAAAAAGAAAAACAAAGAAACAGAAGTTTTCCCTAAAAATATATTTGAAGGAAAATTCTCCTTACTTGGAGAAAATTCTCCTTATTCTACTTACTTGGACATGGTCAGGCCAAGACGGATAGACAGTTAAATGGTCGTTACTTGAGTATATTCTGCAGCTATGAATTTTGAACGATTGATGTGCAAAGACCAGAAACAGACTCCAGAACCTACCTGTAGATTGCCTCCCATTTGCCCGTTTTCAAAGTAAACTTTACATCCAGGGAATGAAGAACACCACCAGCAGAAGACTTTGCAGAGCCCTCTAAGTGGATGGATGTACTGGTAAGTTTTTTAATGTGTGTATGAAATGTAGAAAGATGTAAAAGAAATAAATCAGGAGAGACTACTTTGTACTGTATTGCCATTCCTACTGTATTTTTATACTTTTGGGGGGCATTAAGTACTTTTATTAAACAGAAAAAACATTTTTGAGCCTCTAGTCATTTCAATGCAATGTACTTTTGTAATCACATAAGAACTTCAGCCTTGGGGCACCTGGTGGCTCAGCTGGTTAAATGTCTAACTCTTGATTTCAGCTCAGGTCATGATATCATATTTTGTGGGTTTGAGCCCCATGTCGGGCTCTGCCCTGGCAGCGTGGAGCCTACTTGGGAGTTTCTCTCTTTCCCTCTCTTTCTGCCCCTCCCCCACTCACGTTCCCTCTCTCTCTCAAAATAAATGAATGAACTTAAAAAAATAAAAAGAACTTCAGCCTCAAGTATGTTTGAGGAAGAAGAGCTTCTGTTTCCTCAGAGATCTTAAAATGAAATTTTTAATGAATCGATTTTTAAAAAATCACATGGGGTTGCCAGCACATTTCAGTAGGGAAAGAATGCTCTTTTCAACAAATAATGCTGGGGACATCGAATATCCACATACCGAAGAATGAAGTTGGACCCCCTACTTTACACCACTGCAGAAATTGATACAAAATCGACCAAAGACCCAAATGTAAGAGGGAAAATGATAAAAAACTATGACACAGACATAGAGGATGAGCTTCATGATATTGGATTTAGTATTAATTTTTTGGACATCACTCAAAAGCACAGACAACCAAAGAAAAAGTAGAGAAGTTGTACTTCATCAAAATTAAAAACTTTTGTGCATTCAGGGACACTACCAACTTGATGAAAAAGGGAATTCACAGAATTTGAGACTATCCTTGCAAATGATAGCAGACTGGAGCCCTGTCCAATGCTGATAGAAGTACCAAAGGGTGCATCCACTGTGGAACACAGGAAAAAAAAAATGAAACACAGAGTTATCCGATCCAGGAAAGCTACTTCTGGATTTATACCCCAAAGAATTCAACACATGAACTCAAATGTTTGTACCACAACATTGACAGCATGTTATTCAAAATAGCCGGATGTGGAAATAACCCCTGTGTCCACACAGCAATGACTAGAGAAACTAAACAGGGCACATTCACATAATGGAATATTACTCACCTCGAAAATAAAAGAAATGTAGACACATGTGACAACATGGATGAACGCTGAAGATATTGTGTTAAGTGAAAAACTCAGGCAAGGACAAATAGTACAAGATTCCACTTAAGTGTGAGGTACATGTGTCAAGTTCATAGAGATGGAAAATGCCATGGGGGTGCCAGGGACTGGTGAATGGAGAGTTATTGTTTAACTGGTACACTTTCGGTTTGGTGAGATAAAAAAGATCTAAAGATGGATGGTGGGGACGGTTGCACAGCAATGTGAGTGTACATGATGCCATCGAAATGTACACTTGAAAATAATTAAAATGGATATTTTAATGTTATGTACATATTACCCCAGTAAAAAAATATGTATGATTACACTTCTAAAAGGTTTGTTAATTTAATCTTCAACAGAAATTAGATTCCTAATCCACATAAACTATGACTCCATTCTTATCAGAAGAATTCAAAATTTGCACAGAGAAAAAAGTGATGTGGGAAGGGATAGGAGGTCATGATGATTCTTTTTCTTATGGGTATTTTATATAATAAATCCATCTTTTAAGTAATAAAAAAGGACAAACATGTATGTTTCTGGTTTTGTTCCTTAAATTCTTAATTATATAAATTAATATTTAATGTATATGTTTTCCCTCCATCTAAAACGTTTTCACAGATTGTCATTTAAATCTTGACATTAATCAAAATGTGTCCACATAGTACTATATCAACGATGGGTAGAACTGTTTTTGTGTGATTGTAAAAATTCATATCTAATAAATAAAGCCTTGCTATCTAAAAAAAAAAAAAAAGAATTTTGAATGTAATTAATGCCACTGAGTATATGCTTGCAAATATTACAAGGATAAATGTTATGTATATTTCTTCACAATAAAATTGTAAAAAATAAATAAATCCTGACATTAATTGTAAATTAGAGTAAAAATCATTGAAGTCGAAGTCATTAAAGCAAAGTTCTTAAATTAAATCTTTAAAAAAATACATTGGATTCTGAGGAACATAACACAGAGAGTTGGGAGGAAAAAGCAGTTTCTACATCCGGCCTTTCCTCCTTTTATTAAGCAGATTTTTCTGTAAATAACTTGTTTCTGTCGGTTTTGAGAAAGGCTTGAGAGGGAAGAATCCGTGACTGGGCGAGGCAGGACAGAAGCATAACAAAATGCCACGCCTTTCTTGGACACCCCTTCTGCCCAGCCACTTTCCTTCCGAAGATTAGGTCTTGCCCCTGGCGTCCTGTATTTTGGGGACTTCCACTCCACTCCAGATTCTTCCATAACCCAGAGGCATTCGTCCTGAGACATTGATAACATCTCCCCCTGGTGGGCGCTGCATTCCTCTCCCTGCCCCACCTTCGCGTGGAATAAACAGAAACCACTAGACTAGATTATCCTGTTCTCAGCCTTCCTAGAGATCTTCATTCCAAACTCTAGGACTAAAGGACACGCAGAGTGACGCTGAAAACCCACTTGGGACTTCTTGCAAGCTTCTTTTCGGTGAACCACCGGCAGATGCCATGAATTCGGGGTAACTAGTAAATCCGGTCCCCAGGGAGGCTCTGGACCCTCTGTTCCACCGCCTCAGCGCTGTCCTTGGTCCCCCAGCTAGACTCCCCTGCGTGCCCTGAGGCAGGCTCAGGCTGCTCTGGGACCAGGTGGAATCCTGTATGTTGGTCCTTTGATCTGAATTCCAGGGCACAGAGGCCCCGCCTACAGGCCAGCTCAGCCAATCGTGGCGAAGGAATGTGGTGGAGGCGGGGCCAGCAGGGTAGAATTCCGGGCGTTAAATGGGAGGTTTAGGACCCACCATCAGGCTGTGAGACCCTCGGATCTGCGCCTGTGATTGTGCCTGTCCAGTTGCAGCTGCCACAGGTGATCTTCCCACGCCGGGCCTGAGCAGAGGGGCCACTCTGGGAACCAGCATGGCGGCCAGCCTTGGGGGTCGGGGGTTCGGGGGCTCCCAGGAGGCACTGTCCCCTGGACTGGCACCACCAGACGCGGTAGCCTGATCCCCACAGGACTGGCCGCGGGGCCCACCCCTCCCTGCGTCAAGATCCAAGTACCCTGAAAGCTGCGGGAAGGTGACAGGTGGGGAGGAGGGCAGCAGGCCCCCAGAACATCCCAAACCCTCAGCCTTCCTCCACAGCCCTCTGTAAGACACTTGGGAGGATAAATGCAGTTCCACTTTAGAGGCTCTAACATCTCAGAAGAAAAGAGTATGGCTTTTTAGATGGTTTGGTCTAATAGGAAACTCATCTCTTTTCTCTGCCTAGGTTTTTGAAACATGCATCCTTCACTCTTCCTGGCCGCCCTTTGCCTGGGAATAGCTTCAGCTGCTCCACAAGTCGATCCAAATTTAGATGCACAATGGTTCCAGTGGAAAGCGGCACATGGGAAAATATATAATGTGGTTGGTAACATCTAACCTGTCCAGGGGGACCAACAGAGGACAATCTGTGCTGGTGGCAGTTCGTAGCAGAAAGTAGCTTCTTGAGGCCGCTCTTACGAAGGCAGTAAGCAGGGCCCCTGACTGCGCACAACGTGGGCATATGTCTTGCTGTGTGGTTGCTGGAGAACAGCTCCCAGGAGCATCAGGCCATCCCTGGCTGTGGTTTCTCCCCCTTTCTGTCAGCACATTTACTTGGCACAGGTGAACTGATTTTAAAAAGACATAAAGAGGGGGCGCCTGGGTGGCGCAGTCGGTTAAGCGTCCGACTTCAGCCAGGTCACGATCTCACGGTCCGTGAGTTCGAGCCCCGCGTCAGGCTCCGGGCTGATGGCTCAGAGCCTGGAGCCTGTTTCCGATTCTGTGTCTCCCTCTCTCTCTGCCCCTCCCCCGTTCATGCTCTGTCTCTCTCTGTCCCAAAAATAAAATAAAACGTTGAAAAATAAATAAATAAAAAGACATAAAGATGGTAAGTTATATGTTTGCCTTTAGGATGAAGAAGGATGGAGGAGAGCAGTGTGGGAGACGAATCTGAAGATGATTGAACAGCACAATCGGGAATACAATCAAGGGAAACACAGCTTCACAATGGCAATGAATGGCTTTGGTGACATGGTGAGTGTGGCATGGATTGCTGAACGTTTTGTTCTTTCTCTTTTCAGTACTTTGCCAAAAAAATCTCATGCTTGTCAACATTGTTCTTTCTTTTCCTAGAAGACCAATGACGAATTCAGGCACACAATGAATGGTCTTAAAATCCAGAAGGGCAAGAATGGAAAAGTGTTTCAAATACCTTCGTTTGTTGGTATCTCTGTACCTGTGGACAGGAGAGAGATGGCCGATGTAAGTCCTATGAAGAATTGGGGGTAACAACTGATCAGGTCACTCTTCAACAGTGAAGCCAGAAAGAAAGTGGCCCCTGCTATGGCACACTGTGGTGCAGCATGCAGTTTGCTGTTTTAAAAGAGTTCTCAGATCAATGGGCTGTTGTCAAAGTCTTGCTATTTGGTTTGTAGACTGAGAGCTTTAGAGGGTCAGCATGGTTCTTCCTGGGCTTTTAGTGCAACGGGAGCCCTTGCAGGACAGAAGTTCCAGAAAATTGGCAAACATGTTGCAATGAGTGAGCCATGAAACAGGCATTTTACAAATAGATGATGTGGCACCACTTTTGTAAAAGTAAAAAAAAAAAAAACAAAGCACATAATTAAGTACATGCATAGATAAAGAAAAAGGATAATTAATAGTTTCTTGGAGGGGTGCGGATAGAATAAAAGAAAGGGATCCTTACTTTATCTTTGCTGCTTGACTCTTAAAACTATGAGAATGTGTTCACATGTAAGTTGTGTACATCATTTATTAATTCAGTTGGGCAGCAGATTTTATGATGTGCCTACCCTGTGCCAGGTCCTGTCCGAGTGCTAAGGACGGAGAGGTGAACAAAACAAAGATTCATGATCTGATTCACGATAGATTCAGTGCTGCTGTGTGGAGAGACACAATAGCAGCCTGAACAAACATATTGGAACACTATGTCAGGTGGCGGCCATGCTATGGGAAAAACAAATAGGGGAACGGGAGAGCAGTACCAGGACAGGTTGTGTTAATTTTAATTCTGGGAAAAGACACACTTCTTGGAGAGGGTAACATTGCAGCCAAGGTCAGACGGAAGGGTGAAGCCTTGTATACATCTTGACAGGGAAGCAACAGAAAATACATAAAAAGGGCATTTAAACTAAAAGAATGTTTCTAAACATTAAAAAATACTATATACAAGATATCAAGCATCCTTTTCTAGGATCTCACTCTCGCCACCTCTAGGAATGGTCTGACTCACACCGGAGAGGTGGGCAGGAAAAGATAAGGGGGGCTGCCCCCCTCTCTGGTGAATGGCTGGCCCCACCTGAGACTGTTTTCTGGCCTGTTCCCCAACAAAAGAGCTTCTCAAGCACAAGAGGGCTTTTTGTTTGCAAATGCAGCTCATGTCCCTGGAAGCTTCATTTGTCCTGCAAGTTAGGTTGACACCCAGGGCAGTGTGATGATCATGTGACAAAGGATCCCAGACTTCCTGGGACAATGTGGATGGTGGTCCAGGAAGTACAGGCCAGGATTACCCTCCTGCACTTGAGTGACCAAAGGAGAGCCAAGCTGCCCCAGGAGACCTGACTCTGGGGGCCAGCCCTGTGGCAAGAGGACTTGTCAGAAGTCAGGATGTCAGTGACAAAAGGCCATCAGTATCCCCAGTATGAGGAGGGGTCTGGTGCCACAACCAAGACCTCCATGGTCTCCCGGGTCTCCCCCCATCTCTTTCTCATGCTCTTTTCTCTCTCACAGGGAAAAACAGGGGACACTTGATGTCATCGAGTGAAAGTGGCACTGAAGAGTAAAGATCATGTGAATAATCACAAGTTAAATAAAAAGAGAAGGAAGCAAAACATGTTTGGAGTGCATGTTTGTGTGTGAGGGAATGCTTCTCTGTCAGGTGTCCCTTGTCTCTGGTGTGGGACCCTGGCTGGGGCCTCACTGACATGGCAGAGGACTGGCAAGGGAGGGAAATGGTAGCAAACCTTCTGGAGTTCCCTTTTCTGCTTGGCAAATCCTTAAATCCACTGCTCTGGTGACACCTCTGGTAAGCCATGTGGGTTTCTTAAACTTCTCTTACCTTGGCCTGCTGATTTCCCTGGGAGCCCAGCATCCTGTTGAGCTTGTGGACTCCTGAGATCTAGATGGACACTGTGGGGGTATAACACAACCTTGCGGCCCTGATGGGTGGCCGAGAACCACTGTGACTGTGGGGATATAACATGGTCTTGCGTCCCCGATGGGTGGCTGAGAACCACTGTGAGCTGACAGGTGTCTTACTCTTCCCACCTGGATGTTCAGCGAGTCTACTTGTCCAGGCTGACCTTGACTGTATGAGTCCAGTTGTGTTCCTGGGTTGCTGATAAGAGCACAAGGCTCCCTGTGTAGACCAGGTATGGTCTTTTCCTGGAGCTGATGAAACAAATGACCACAAACCCAGTGGCTTAAAGTAAAGGAAATGTGTTTTCTCACAGTCTGGAGGCCAGAATCCAAACCAAAGTGTCTGCAGGGCTATAGACCCTCTGAGAGCTTCAGGGGGTATCTTTGCCCCTTCAGCTCTGACAGTAAGTTTATTGTTAGGTTTCAGACAAGACTTTTAAAATTGAAATTTGTTTTCAGTGTTATTTCATGGCAATTGGCTTCTTTTCAATGTGCTTCTATGTATGATGGCCTCTGAGACTTTTCACAAGTTTAAATAAATATAAATGTCTTGGAAAAATGCAAGAACTTCTAACTTCTGCTTAATCGTTTAGACATCGGGGAGGTCTCCATGCATTCAGCAGTGGCCATTGCTAGGTTGTCCTTGTGAACAGACGTCCACGTTGCTGAGCCCGTGACTAACCTCCATCCCTGCCACCGTGGCCACTTTGTCCATGGGCCCATTGGGTGATGGCAGTGGTGTCTGTGTAAACAGGCTGACGCTATTCACAGAATGGGTCACCCTACTCACTTGTCCTCTTCTGCTGAGCTCACCCCTTGGTGACATTCTCTCGGGACACAAATATCTTCACATTTCACCCATTTAGAGATGTTTATCCAATACTTCCCCCAAAATTTCCTTGGAGCCTATTACCCAATCATTGTCCTAAGTCCCTGGTCATCTTGCCAAACCATTGGCCAAGCTCACGAATCAGAATATGATCTCATGTCTGGCCATTTCTCCTTCTAAGCCAAGTTAACAGCTAAGTACACAGCTAGAAGTTCTGTCCCTGGTTAGGATCTCCATTTTTCACTGTCCTTCAGAGACGACCCAGAGGGACATCAGTGCCACACTCGTCCACTTTTAGGGGGCATCTGCCCATCGTGGAGGACCAACTGTAAGCCAGGCCCGAGTCTTCTCTTTTCTCTGTCGATAGACTGTATTTATTCCCTATCAGGTCATAGGAGCAGGTTGGGAAAGAGAAGTCCAGGGTGGGGGTGGGGTGTGGGCCCCTTCCTAAGGTAACTTACCTGTGCCTTCAGGGGTTACAGGGATTGGATAGTGCACATACACCACCTCCACCTGATGCTGGAGTGCTGCTGTGTGTATCCAACTTCATGGCTTTGTGCATCAGATGAGTTCCCTTCCTGATGCCATGTGTTTGCTGTTGTTGCTGGTAGCCTGCAAACCACTCTCTGAGTCCCAGGGAAACATAAGGATTTCCCTGTGGTGGCCCCTCCTGTGACCGAGCACCCAGGAGCAGATGTGGGAGTGTCAACAAGGCAAGTGGGCCCCCTTGAGAGCCAGCGTTACAACAGCCATCATTCAACCGTCCATGTGTGGCAGGTGCTGTGATTTTACAACATCCCAAAGATGGAGACGTTCCTGCAGGAAAGCGGGGCTCAGTGAGGCTACGCACATGCTCATCAGTGCAGCACCCAGAGTCAGTCCTGAAATAAGAATGTCCTGTGGGCTCCGGGCTTCAGTGCCAACTCCTCACCAGCTGTGGGGTGGGGGTCCATCCCCGTGCTGAGCTCACCTGCTGTGCGGTGAGCCCGATCTCCTTCCAGGGGTCCCCACGGCCTGCTCCCCTCAGCGGAGTCTCCTGGACTCCCTGTTCACTGAGATGCATGATTTGTTTGCCACAGTCATTCCCTCAGAAGGCTCTAGACTCAGCTTCCTGATGAAGCAGAAAGGGAGAGGTTGGCTGCCATGTATTTCTAACCACATTCGTGTCTTTTAAAAATAAATACATCCAAAGGGTGCCTGGGTGGCTCAGTCGGTTAAGCGTCTGACTTCAGCTCAGGTCATGATCTCACGGTCTGTGAGTTCGAGCCCCGCGTCGGGCTCTGTGCTGACAGCTCGGAGCCTGGAGCCTGCTTCGGATTCTGTGTCTCCCTCTCTCTCTGCCCCTCCCCTGCTCATGCTCTGTCTCTCTCTGTCTCAAAAATAAATAAAAACATTAAAAAAATTTTTTTAATAAAATAAATATATTCTCAAATAAGTAACTGCCTGGAGTTGGGGACACCCGGTCCTGGAATCTGGTTCTTGAAAGTGGTTGAGGCGTCACAGGAGCTACCCTGGAGAATATGTCAGCAAGGACTTGTGGTAGGAGGAGCAGGTGATACCTACAGAGAAGCCAAGACAGTAGATGTATTTGCAGTTATAAGTCCGGTCACCTGGAGGAGAGTGATCACACCAGGATCCGCGGATAAGGGAAAGGAAGAGGGCAATCTCTACATAGGAGCATCGTGTCACCAATTTCCTTTCCATGTCATTTCTTCTTGATGTTCCCAGTCTTTCTCACCAGGGTGCAGTGGGCATTTTGGGGTGAGTGGGACTTCCTGTCGTTGTAAGACATGAGGACCCCAAGCAGCTCCAGTTATAGTCTCCCCCCATTCATTGAACTCAAAAACTGATTTTACACATCTCCTTACCCTCTGTAGGACCCCCTCCCCTGGATCCTAAACATATTCATGGGGAGAAGTTTGTATCTGCACAGCGGGTGTATGTGTGTGTGTGGGGGGGGGGTGGCCTTAAATTGCCTGACCATTCCATAGGTTTCCCAGTGGGCCAAATTAGCAACAGAAACACCCCATTGTTTTCGCCTCTAATCACGTAGAAGAGCCAGGATTGTATCTTGTAAAAACATGGTTAAAGAAGCCATGGGCTTCCTGTTCCAGAAATACAACCTAAGTCATATTGTTGACCTGCAGGGGGCAGCAGAGGACTGGCCAGAGCACAGCGAGAGGCTACTTGGGTCCTGAGACAGCTCAGGGGGGCTGACCCTGGAGAGATGAGACCTTGCAGCCAGTGCATCTGGGCAGGGTGGGGCTGGGGGTGGGGGTGGCCAGGCCAGAGCTTGTGGGGAAAGGAAGAACCTGGGACAGGCCTGAGCTGGGCGAGGTGTGCTGTGACCCAGTTCACCACGAAGTGATTGGGGGGCAGCCGTGTGCTGGAGCCTCTGGTGCCCCCCCGCAGAGCCCACCACACGTGTCTCTTCCCACCTGCGGGTTCAGTGCCCTCACACTGGGGGCTTGGAATCAGCTCTGGTGGCAGTATTTACATCCCAGGAAGCAGCCTGTGCTGCAAATCAAGGCTTGTTTGCCCCCAGCGAGCTGGCGAAGCAGCCCACCGCTGCTCTGGGGGCTCAGGAGCCCCACAGCCACACCTTGGGTTGTGGGAACCACCTTCTTACAAAAGGAGCGGCCCCTCTGACTCTGCCCTGTGGCCCCCCTCCCAACCGCCCCACCCCCCACCCCCCAGTGAATAGGCGAATGCAGCTGCCCAGACCTGCCCAGAAGTGTGCTGTTGCTTAGTCAGACCAATTCTGCCTCCCAGGAAGACGAGGGGTGCTTATTAGGATGTTGGGGAGGGGGTACAGGTAGATGTCACGTGTGCATCTAGTTTTACTATCACTGCACGTGTCCTTCCGATCTGATTTTAACATCCTAGTTTGAGGGAGGAGGATGAGGATTTGGCTAATTTTTATTTTGTGTGATTGTCCCTCTAATTAAATATTCCATAAACTGATATTAAAAGTAGTTACTTTTCCTAATCTGAAGATGAAGATAGTAAAGAAAGGTGCCCAGGAATATTTTGGAAAGTGAGATACAGTTGGGAGTTTCCCCAAATTTAAAATTCAGCACAAATAAGCTGCATTTGCATAATTAAGACTTGCTGCTCCTTTAGGGCTGAGTCTAACTGCATCCCACCACTTGTGGAAAGCGACGAGCCCTCCCCACGCTCTTATCTGCCTTTCCCAGATACTGATTGTCTTTCCTGCCAATCTGTTGACGTTCAGTCGTCTTTGCTGATGAGAAAGTGGAGCTAAATTCCTAAAAGGTGCAGAAAGAAAAGAAACTAGTAACCAGGATTCACCACGGCTTCTAAGAGCAATGCAGTTACCAAACAATATTCACTTAAAAGATATTCACAGGGTCTAGATATGCCAAGACCTGTTCTAGGCACAGGAGAGACCACAGTGAACAAAAGAGGCAAGATTGCTTATAAACAAATAAGAAAAATGCCAGATGGGGTAAGTCAGGGGTTGGCAAACAATGGATTAGGAGCTAAAGCTAGCCCACCACCTTTTTTTGTGAATAAACTTTTATTGGAACATAATCACCCCTTGACCTCCTACTGTCTATGCGTGGTGTGGTATACGTGGCAGTCACAAGAGACCACCGGTCACTTTACAAAAGGTTTGCTGCACCTGCTGTAAGTGCAGGGATTCAAACAGTGGCAGCTGGTGGAAGGCAGAGGGAATAGTGAGTGCAAAGGGCCTGGGGCAGTAGAGAGTTAGGTTTCCCAGGAAACAGATCAAAAGGAGGGTTGATGGGGCCTGGCACCAGGGCTTGAGCATGGTGGTTTGGGGGAGAATGGTGCCTGAGGGATCTGATCACAGACTTGGCTGCTTGGCCAGGTCAGGAGACTGGATTTGGTCCATGGGTGTCCTGCAGGTGGGAGCAAGATCTGACTCTGGTTTTAGGAAGCCCCTTCCCACCCCAGGCTGCCCAGCCAGAGAGACCAGGTAGAAGGTGATCTTGGTGGCCAGGTGAGATATGATGGCACTTGGATGGGGTTTTCCAGGCTCACTTACTTTGTGAGCCGTGGGCAGGAGTGCAGATGGAGGCGCCCGTCCCTGGGTAAATATTTAAAGTATAAGGTTAGAGTGAGCAAACAGGAAAATAGCACATGTCCTGCCTCCCACTTACACAAATACACCTTCTGACCACCTGGAAGGCAGGACTGGTTTAGAATTTTGATCCTTGGATTCCCTGCTGCTTTCCCCTCCTCTTCATAAGACAGGCAGCCTCATCTGCTAGAGGCCCACAGCCATGGACACCCCAGGCCTCACCTCTGCACTAACCACAACTACCTGCCTGGGGAGGGCAGGGGGGACACACAAGAGGACATTCCCATTCCCAAGCAGAAGCCAGAATCTAGGAAGCACCATAGTCCCAGCTCCTCACTCTCTGGGTTTACTGCAGGAATGTCTGAAAAGGCAGGGCTTTGTGGCCACCAGGGCGCAGGTGGTCTTGGGGCTCCTGGTAGGTAGAGACCACAGAGGGGACTTGTGAGCTCCCTCCAAAGAAATCGGTGTTCTCCCACCTTCAGAGCTGTGGGGCGGGGGGAGGGAGGGCAAACTCACTGTCTTCCTCAGGCCCTCTCTGCGTCAGAACCACAGTCAGCCTTGGAGAGCACGCCTATCTGGTGATGGCAGCTGCCTTCCCCGGGACACTGCTCTGGGCCCCACCAGGCCCTGTGCTGCCACCCAGCGGTAACAAGAGAAAACGCGCCACCCACCTGCAGTCCCGGAGAGACTTCAGAACCTTCTGCTGTACTTACTTATACATCCAAATTGGTTGCGTTGGGATGTGGGGGGATAGTTGACAGAGATTAACATGCTCATTTCAAAATTTCTCTGAATACAGGAGTACAATGGAAGTTTGGAGAAGAAGTATGAACCAACATGAATTTACAAATAGAATGATTATAATATTGCTAACACATATCTCAAATACGTACTGAGCACTAGCTGTGTGCCAGGAGCCCGGGACCATATGGTACGTGTGACACCTAATTTAAACCACACTACAGCCTTAAGGGGTATCTTCATCACCCTTTTACTGAAGCCGTAGGGGTCCAGTCGGCTGCCTGACGTCACACAGCTGGCGTTTCATGATGTGTCTGGCTCCCGAGCCAGGGCTTATTGAAGAGTCTTAACTCTGTCTGAGTAAGAGCATTCTCATGCACATATTTTCCATTTTCCACTGTGATTTTGATCAATTTGGGCATGTAAGATAGGTTACAGCTTCTCTGAAGCCAATTGTTTTCCCCATGTGATGATTAGGTTCAGCAAGTTCGGTTTTGCAGGCAGTTTTTGGTGTCACCGCTGGAGGGAGTCAGCTCTCTTCTGCTGTGGGTCAGGGTCACTCCAGTCTCAAGCACTAAGGGAGGGAAAGTGGTGGAATGAGATGGTGTGTGTGTGTGTGTGTGTGTGTGTGTGCGCGATAGAATGAGAGAAAAGACAGAGACAGACAGAGACAGACAGGGAGACATTTGGAGAGGGGAGAGAGAGACAGAGAATGAGAGAACGAGACAGAGAGAGATCTATTCAGATCTGTGTTCTGGAATTTTTACAAGTCCTCATTGGGTATGAAGATTATGCCCCAGGAGCCCAGGAGCTACACTGAACCAGCCACATGTCAAGTGATATGTGGGTTACATGGAAGGGATATATTCTATTTTCTGCTCAACCCTTACCCCACAGAAGTAATGTCTCCATTCATCTTCCACATCTAGGAAACTGGAAGTGGCGTCTTAATAAAATGTGGCCCAGGGTGGCGGGATTATCCACAAGGGTCACTGTGTGTGGCAGCATCCTTCAGCCACTGTTTAGGGAGACTTGGGACTTGGGGCCTGGTGACAGAAGGTTCTGTCAGGAGGATGTGCCCTTTGGACCCAGGAGCCACCCCAGCTGCAATCAGCACAGAGATGCAGCGGGTCTCCCGGGGAGGCTGCTGACCTGGTCCAGGTGCCACACACATGTCATCTCACTGGATTTTCCCGACTTGGTGAGCTTGTGTGATAAACCCCCTTCAGGGAGAAGTAACCCGGGGCTCAGAGACATAAGGTGCCTGTGACGAAGGCAGAGGCTGAAACCCAGGGTCTGGCAGTGCTGTGCACATGGGTGAGGGAGGGAGGAGGAAAACTGGATTTGCTGCCACCATTCACACTTGAAGAGATGTCACTGGACAAGTTGGGTATTTGGGCCTCTTGTGGACAAGCTCTGGCCACACTGGATTCACATTTCTGCCCGAGGCTGCTTAGCGGGGAGCAGGGAGGTGGTGCCCCAGACAGAGGGGCTCAGTCTCTGCATTTCACCACCTCTCCCTGAGTCTGATCGACCAGGAGAGAGAGCTCAGAAGCAGGCTGCCCCCACCCCCATGTGTGAAATTGTGTCCTGTGACAGAAATGACATTTCGGGGATGCATTGGAGTGTGTGACCCTGGGCTAGGGTCACCCCTAGTCTATCTCAGAGTTGGAATTGAGCCCCAGACCTGAGGCCCAGAGCCAGGCAGTCTCCCGGAGGCCCAGGCAAGGCTGGAGGGAGGAAACCCCACAGGGGATGGTGTTACTTAACGCCTGGGTGGCCGGTGGGCTCTGCTGGGTGGGGAGGGTCTCCTTCCAAACAGTCCCTGGAAGTGACAAGACGTATCAGCAGTTAAATGTAGACCTGCCTGAGGCCGGGGAAGAGCCAGGAGCTGTGTCTGCAGGCTCTGTAGCAGGTCTCCTCCTTCCCATGAGGGGCAAGCATGCCCTGGGCTGAGGGGGCCCAGCTGGAGGCACAGCATGTGGAGCCTGGACCCCTCCCAGTCCTTGAGCTGCCGGCTCACCAGTCACTTCTTGACCCTCACGAAACAGTATTAAGGGAGTCCTAAGAAAAGCAGACCATGCCACAAATCTGAGGTGCCATGAGGGCCTCCCAGGGGAGACTGTTCATGGATGGGGACAGGCTACGGGGGCGCAGCTGAGGCCTCCAGGGAAGGAGGTCCGGTTCCAGACACAGAGCATTTTCACCGCATGGTGTCTCTCCAAGTGTCTGCAGGGCCATGTTCCCTCCCCCCATCCCAGGCCACAGCCCTGGACACCCATGACCCTTGCTGGAATGGTCTTTATCTTTTCCCAGGAGAGATGCCCACATGGGCACGTTTATGTCACTCAGAGAGCAGGCAGTTGGTTTGCCCCAGACCCCTGGCCTTTGCACTGTCATCTCCTGAAAATGCTGGAGGATAAGGGCTGCGCCAGCAGCCAGGATGCAGGGCCAGGTGGCATGTTTGGATCCTGGCTGCCTCTGTCTGCAGGTGCTCAGGGTCCGGGTTTCCTCCCCACACTGCCTGTCTGACTGCCACACACATACTTGTTCTGTGGCCAGCAGAGCATCACAGCTGTCATGTGTGGGGCGGCAGGAGGAAGGAGATTCCCAGAGCAGAGGGGGAGCGAGTGTCCAGGAGGAGCCCTGCAGGGTCTGTTGCCCGCTGTCCCCAGAGAGGAGCACATGAGAGCAAGTGTCTTCTGTCCAGGGTGCAAAGGTGGCTTCTTCATCAGGCCTGTCACTTTTCACCACTAGGGGTCAGCAGATAGCAAAAATTAATGTTTTCCCTCGGATTTCCACGTCTCTCTGTGAAATTACTATTTTTATAATACTGTATACAAACTCTGTCCTAAGGAGAACTCACTGAGGTGTAGGAATGCCTGCCTTTTACCAAATCCCCTCTGCTTTCCTTGGACAAGCCTAGCCTGCTACTGCGCAGAATCTATTTGCAGTCAATGTAACACCAAGTGGTACCACTTCATCTGCATCCGTCAGCGGCCAGGTGGGGACATTAATGGAAGGACAGTGTCCTGGGCAAAAGTCAGGGGCTCATTCTAGAGACGGTGAAGCATCCAAGTCCTGGAACAGAAGGAAGCCGTTACCTCCCTTCGGGCTGTAAAGACAAGAGGAAGAAATAGTGTTCCTGGGAAAGCTGGAGCCCGGGGGTGAAGCCGCTCGGGTGTCTAGAGTCACAGACACACAACTGGAATCAGAGAAGCAGCTGGGAGTGATGGGGTGGGGGAGGGGGGGAGACGCCTGGGCCTTCTCTCCCTGCAGCCTGTCCAGGGCCTCCCGTTGGTTGACCCCAACCAGAAGCCAAGTGGCCGGGGGGACCCCAGAGATGCAGCCCATGGGGTCCGTCTCTGGGGCCCAGAGCAGCTCAGGAAAGGGATGTGGGAGGTGCAGCAGCCAGAAAGAATCCAGGCAACATCCCTGAACCGCTGCCGCCCAGCACACGGGAGGGGTCCACACAGCCCAGCAGGGGGTGGGGGCGAGAGTGTCGTGGGAAGGGGCAAGGCATGGCGAGGTGGGAGGGGCGCACGCACACACGCTGCCCTGGGCGGGGTCTCACTGCCTCCTCTCCTCCTGCAGGCTCCGTGAGCATCAGCAACCTGTACCCGGGCTGCGAGCACGTGAGCGTCAGGAGCCGCAGCATGATGTTCGAGCCGGGTCTCACCAGGGGGACCCTAGAGGTGGTGGTGGCCCCGCCCCAGCACCCGCACTGCGCGGCCGATGACCAGTCCACCAAGGCCATCGACATCCAGAACGCCTATCTGAACGGTACAGTAGCCTGCCCACCCCACAGGCGAGCGTGCCCAGTGTCCCTTTGCCCGGACTGTAAGTCACCTCCCCAGGGGGCCTGTCCCACTGCATGTGTCACAGCCCCACGAAGGACAGAAGAAGAGCCACGCAAAGTGACCTTGCGATGACCCAGTGAAGTGTGGCTGGTCAATACCCCTAGTGAAACCAGACACCCTGCTGTCCTGGGCACCTAGCAAAGCCCCAGGCACATAGTAGGTGCTTAATAAATGACTGCTGAGTAAATCAATACATTTTCTAGGCAGAGCCAAACATCCACTTGGATGAGAAAATTTATAAAATACAATCCCATTAGCTGTTTGACAAATCCTAGTGTGCAAGTGTCTTTCTTTCTTCTCTCTTTTTCTTTCTTTCTCTTTCTTTCTTTCTTTCTTTCTTTCTTTCTTTCTTTCTTTCCTTCTTTCTTTCTTTCTTTCTTCCAGAGAGACCATGTGTGGGTTCATGTGAGAGAGTTGCTGTGCAAGTAGGGGAAGGGCAGAGAGAGAATCTCAGTCAGGCTCCAAGCCCCGTGTAGAGCCTGAGGTGGGGCTTGATGCTACCACTGTGAGATCATGACCTGGGCTGAAATCTATAGTTGGTTGCTTAACTGACTGACACTCCCAGGTGCCCAGGAAGAGTTATTCTTGAATACATCTACACTCAAGGCTGACGCTGATCCAGGCACAAAGCAATTTTTCCATCAGCAAAAGTTCAAGTGTGTTCTTTGCTGTCAATCGTTTCCAAAAGGCTGAAACTTTAAAAGTTACCAGGGAAGATTACTTTCTTCAGCAAACACTGTGTCTTCTGTGTCACACCCCCAAACCTTAGTGCTCCCGGGGCCCCCAGTTGGGCCCATGTCACTTGAACACCAGCCCCTGCCTTGTTGAGTCACAGTTTAGAGCAGGAATAAAGCAATTTCTTTGAGACTCAGAGGTGAGGACCGTATGAGCTGATTCAAGCATCTGGTAGAGTGGCACTGGGAGGCGCTCAGAAAATGGCAACCGGGAACATCTTCATGTAGACTCTGTTATTACCCTGAACCCCATGAAAAATAGGGGTGTGTTACCTAGAGCAGTGGCTGTCATCAGCGTGTGTTACCTAGAGCAGTGGCTGTCATCCCAGTGTGCACGCGAATCTTCTGTGGGGCTTGTGAAGACACAGATTGCAGCCCTGCCCCCAGAGCTGCTGATGCAGCAGGCCAGGGGGGTTCCCAGGTGATGCTGTTGCTGGTCTGGGAACCCCACTAGGAGAACCACTGGCCCAGTGAAGTGGAATTAAAGTCCATGTCCATGGGCACTTGGCAATCCTAAGCGCTGAGTATTCTCTGAGCTCCCCAAGCTGAGCTGGCGTGCGGCATAGGTAGAGAAGTGTGTCCTCAGCACCCCAAAAGCCCTATCCTGGCTCCTCCCCAGCCCCTTCCCTGCCCCAGTTCTGGCTCCCAGCGCTCCCCATGCTCGGAAGACCCAAGCTTGTGTTCCGGATCCCTTCACACCAAGGTCTCAGCTGCCAGACTTAGAGAGTCCTGTCCCCAGGAGTGCGTGTGCTCCTAGAGGAGGCCCCACAAGAGCCCTTGGATCTTCCCAAATGACTCTGACTGCTGAATTTCTGGCCCAATAAACACCGACAGGAAAATTAGGGAAAGGGAACCTGAATTCCTACAACATAAGTGATTGTGTATAGTCACCCCAAATGGTTGGGTGTCACCATATTTGTGGGAAGTGGCCATGTTGGGGGGGGGTCCCATGTGTCTGGATGGTCACTGGGAGGTTTCAGGTGCATCCCTCCCTGTGCCAACATCCTGAACGTCACCACCCTCTCTCCTGCTTCACCTATTTCTCTGCCACTACCTCCCTCCCTATCACACAATGACTTGTGTGTGAAACGTCTATTTACAGAGCAGACCACAGCCTGTTCTTTGGCCACTTGAGAAGCCAGTGTCCCTCCTCTCTGTGTCCTAGATCATCTCTCATCCTCCAGAACCTTGCTTCTTACTGATAATTTTACTAGAATTCTTAACTTTTCAGTGAAATTTTCTTAATTAATATGTTGATTGTACTTCTTATAAAAAAGTACATATTTATCCCAAATGTGTATTTCTTATAGTCTTTTCCTTGTCAGACCATGTCCTCATCTTATCCCTTTGATATTTGTAGGACAGACTCCCACGTGTGGAATCCCACTGTCTGACTGACAGACAACATGTGAGGCCTTTGCAGAAGAGGCTGTGTCTGAGACCATCCGGGGAACGCTTCCTCCCTGCCCCCTGCTGTCTGCTGATCACCGCCTGAGGTGCTCCCCCCTGAGTTG
>NW_024421266.1:0-2635 GCF_014898765.1 Herpailurus yagouaroundi
GGGTTTGGTCCAGGAGGGTTTAGCAGGTGGGCACAAGATCTGACTCTAGTTTTAAGAATTTCCCTTCCACTGCCCAGAGAGGCCAGGTAGAAGGTGATCTTGGAGGCCAGTGAGATATGAGGGCACTTGGATGGGGTTATCCAGGCTCAGATACTTTGTGAGCCGTGGGCAGGAGTGCAAAGGAGGCTCCCATCCCTGGGTAAATATGTAAAATACAAGGTTAGAGTGAACAAACAGGGAAATAGCTCATACTTTGACTCCCACTTACATAAATACACTATCTGACCACCTGGAAGGCAGGACTGGTTTAGAATTCTGATTCCTCCAGTTCCCTGCTGCTTCTTCCCTCACCCCCCAACTCTCCAGCTCTTCACAAGCCTGGCATCCTCCCCTGCAAGAGGCCAACAGCCATGCACACCCCAGCCTCACCTCTGCATCCAGCCACACCTGCCTGCCTGGGGAAGGCAGTGGGGGAACACACAGGAGAATATTTCAAGGCAGGAGCCAGAATTTAGGAATAAAAACAATTTTCAACTTTTAACCTTTGTGGACCCTGCTTCTGGGCTCACAGAGAAGCTATACTGAGATTTACTAAGTCAAAGTGACCTAGCAAAACCTCAAAGCATAGGCTCTATTTCTGCCCCGAGCACACACCTGCCCCGAGCATATATCCTCTTTGCCAGCAAAATGACCAAAAAGAAGCATTCCGAACATGAAAATAAGAAAAAGAATAAAAATCCTGGTTCCCATAAGATTAAAATCATGAAGATTGGCATATGCTAAAAACATAAGATAAAGTCTGTAACTTTCTGGAATATCCTTCATCATGATAATCTGTAACTCTTTATGTAAATATATTTTATTATATGTATTTAACATATAAATATATATTATTTTTATATATTATATATATAACCATATATATATGACCCTACACTAAATGTTCCTTTCTGGGAGCATTCTCTTCTTTGAGAAGATTGTGTCTCCTAGCAGTTGTCCTATCTTGGACTCCAATAAAACTTGCTTTTTTTCCTTTAGAAATTCTAAAAGATTTGCTCATTTTGCGTAGACAACCATAGTCCCAGCTCCTCCCTTCCCAGGCGTTACTTCAGGAAGGTCTGACCAGACAGGGTTTTGTGACCACCAGGACACAGGTGGTCTTGGGGCTCCCGGGAGGTAGAGAGCACAGAGGGACTTGTGTTCTCCCTCCAAAAATCGGTGTTCTCCCACCTCAGAGCTAGACGGGAGCAACTCGCACTCACTTCTTCCTCAGACCCTCTCTGTATCAGAAACACAGCCAACCTTGGAGAGCACCCCTCTCGGGTGGATGGCAGCTGCCTTCCCTGGGGCACTGCTCTGGGCCTGCCACTTGCCTTTGCATCATCATTTGGTGGTGACAAGTGAAAATGCACCCATCAGCCAGGGGGGAGAGATTTCAGAAACCTCCATGTGTACTTCTATATTAAAATTGGTCTCCGTGGAGACCCCACAGGCCCTGCACCCTTACTGTCGCTGCCACACCATGGAGGATGTTCAACACCTGGTGCCTGACAGCCACATGGAGGAGCTGCTGCCGGTCCTAGATGCCGTGGACATTTGTGCCTGGGACCTGAGCAGCAGGACCATGAGGGACATCCCCAACCTGATCAAAACAGACAAACTACACCATTCCTGGATGGTGAAGGAGGATGAAGAGAGGGTCTACGGGTAAACAACTGCAAGATTGCCAATCGCAGGGCCAAGCTGCTGGTGCTCCTGGTCAACCACGGCCAGGGCATTGAGGTGCACGTGCGAGGGCTGGAGACAGAAAAGATAAAGTGCTGCCTCCTCCTGGACTCCGTGTGGAGCACCATGGAGAACGTCATGGCCACCACTCTCCCAGGGTTGCTGACAGTGAAGCATTACCTGAGCCCCCAGCAGCTGAGGGAGTACCATGAGCCCGTCATGATCTACCAGCCACGGGATTTCTTCCGGGAGCAGACCTTGAAGGAGACCTCGCTGACTAACACCATGGGCAGGTACAAGGAAAGCTTCAGCAGCATCATGTGCTTTGGGTGTCACGACGTGTACTCACAGGCCAGCCTAGGGATGGACATCCATGCATCAGATCTGAACCTCCTGACCCAGAGGAAACTGTGTCCTCTGCTGGACCCGCCCGACCCCATGGGGAAGGACTGGTGCCTTCTGGCCAAGAACTTGGGTCTCCCTGACCTTGTGGCAAAGTACAACACCAATAACGGGGCTTCCAAGGAGTTCCTCCCAAGCCCGGTCCACGCTCTGCTCTGGGAATGGGCCTCCTACCCCGAGAGCACGGTCGGCATCCTCATGTCCAAACTGCGGGAGCTGGGGTGTCGGGACGCAGCAGACTTTCTACTGAAGGAGTCCTCAGTGTTCAAAATCAACCTCGATGGCAATGGCCAGGAGGCCTATGACTCCAGCTGTAACAGTGGCACATCTTATAATTCCATCAGCTCCGTCGTGTCCCGGTGAGGGCAGCCTTTGGCTTGGGCAGGGTGTCTTCCGACTGCAGAGCAGGGGGATGCAGCCCATAGTCCCGGCAGAAATTCCGGCATCCCTCCCTGTGCCCACATCCTGAAGGTCCCCGCCCTCCCTCCTGCTTCACCAGTTTCTCTGC
>NW_024421267.1:0-6990 GCF_014898765.1 Herpailurus yagouaroundi
GCGCAGAGGACCAGGTTCGAACCTGCAATAAACGACCCTTGCCGCTTGGCTTTGACTTACGACTCTGGTGGACTTTTGTGGGAGGTTTCGGAACTTCGGGCATTACATTTGGAGGTTCCACCGAGACCTCCCCCGAGCCCACCAGACTTCTGGTCAACGGGTCGTATCTGATTCCGATCGGTAAGTAAGCCGGCTCTAAAGTTCTTCCTTTTCTCTCTGATCTGTGTTTCTTCTCTGGAGAACCAGTTCTGTCTGG
Organism: Herpailurus yagouaroundi; assembly: GCF_014898765.1. NCBI lineage: Eukaryota > Metazoa > Chordata > Mammalia > Carnivora > Felidae > Herpailurus > Herpailurus yagouaroundi. Next base: position 257 of record NW_024421267.1, read on the forward strand.
AAGCTGGTGTGACCCTGGCGGACGCGCTATAGGGCACCCGGCCGGGGTCAGTTGGAGACGTCCACTGACATCTGGGGGCCTTCTTGGCCCATCTGGGGCCTTCTTGGTCCATCAGGGGACCTTCTTGGTCCATTGGGGGGCCTTTTTGGCCCATCAGGATTCTTTTCTGTGGGCTGCTTACGCCCAATGCGCCTGCGAACTAAATACTTTCATTTTCTCTATGAACTTCCAGAGTGCTAAGAAATATCTCTAGGCGTCTAAAAGAAAAAAACATCTAGGCATGCCAATTGTTACCCGTATTTTGATGTGATGTGTGTCTGTGTGTCTGTCTGTTCAATCGACTGGAATGATTGTTGGGAGTCAGGGGCACGCGCCTGACTTACCCTATGTGTAGTCCCACGGCATAAGCTACGGGATTCGAGTGGGCTCTAACCCAACTTCCGCGGTGATCCTCATATGGCTTAAGGCGGTCAAAATTTATTTTGATCCAAGCAGGGGGTTTATACCTGCCCGCCCATGCTAAGAGGCACCTAAGTTCCCGCAAGGGACGCGGACGGGCGAGTACGCGAGTGCCTCTATGTCAGTCTAAATGTATTGTCACCCCTGGGCCCTTGTAATTACCGCCGTCCTAGCCATAACCCTTTCTGTTGGCTGGCCGAGACGGCACCAGAAAGTTGGAACCGCTGCGAAAGATTCTTGTTAGTTCTTGTTTTTCTTTCATGGGTCGGATGTTTTATTGGAATTAAGTGTTTTCTCGGCTGATCAGAATTAATTATTCCATCCTTTGTTCCTCTCTCCTCCTTCCTCAGCTCCCTGCGGCTTTCCCTCCCGCCCCCTGGCCAGCAGCGCCCCCTCCCCCACGTCCGTGCTGCCCGTGCCCCCTTCTCTTCTCCTCTTCCTCAGAATCATAACATGGGCCAAACGCAAAGCACCCCTCTCTCCCTCCTTCTCGCCAACTTCAGGGACATAAAAGCTAGAGGACACAACTTAAGCCTAGACATTCGCAAAAGGAAGTTGATCACCTATTGCCGCTCTGAATGGCCCACCTTTGGGGTCAATTGGCCTACAGAGGGAACCTTCTGCCTCCCTGTGGTCCTTAAAGTAAAATCAAAAATTTTCCTACCAGGGAAAGAAGGTCGCTCGGATCAGATTCCCTATATTCTGGTGTGGCAAGATTTAGTAGAAAACCCACCTCCCTGGATGGCCTCTTTCTTAACAACAGGGCCATGCAAAATTCTAGCAGCTAAACCTATCAACCCTCCCAAGCCGCCAACTCCAACTGCACCCCCTGTTCTCCCCGACAGCCAAGATTTACTTTCCCTTGACCCTCCCCCTTACCAGGTTCCTCCTCTTATTCCGCAAGCTGCCCCTATCCCTGCTGCGCCAGCAGAGCCCCCCGTAGCCCAGCCCATAGGAGAACTAGAGAATAGGGAGGCTCAACCCGTGCCCATGCCTAGTAGGAGCGAAGTCCAAAGGCCGGCTGGACGTACCCGTAGGCGGGCCCCTCATGAGCCAGGACTCTGCCTTCCTGACTCCACCATAGCTTTACCCTTACGGGAAATAGGGCCTCCCGATGGTACAGGGAACCCCCGACTTCAATACTGGCCCTTCTCTACCAGTGACCTATATAACTGGAAAACCCAGAATGCCCGATTCTCTGACAACCCTAAAGATTTAGTAAGTCTCTTAGACAGCGTTATGTTTACCCATCAACCCACCTGGGATGATTGTCAGCAGCTCCTCCGAATCCTGTTCACCACCGAGGAGCGAGAAAGAATTCAATTGGAAGCAAGAAAGCTGGTTCCTGGAGATGACGGCCAACCCACTGCTAACCTTGATCTCATTAATGCAGCTTTTCCCTTGACCCGACCCCCACAGGATGGCTGGGACTACAACACGGCAGAAGGTAGGGGACGGCTGCGCTTTTATCGCCAGACTCTAATGGCGGGTCTCCGGGCTGCTGCACGCAAGCCCACTAATTTGGCAAAAGTGTATTCAGTAATACAAGGTAAGACAGAGAGCCCTGCCGCTTATTTACAAAGATTAATGGAAACCTTCAGACAATATACCCCCATGAACCCCGAGGCCCCCGAAAATCAAGCTGCTCTTGTAATGGCCTTTGTAAATCAGGCAGCCACTGATATTAAAAAGAAACTCCAGAAACTAGAGGACCTGGAGGAAAAACAGATTCAGGACTTACTCCGCATTGCCCAGCGTGTCTATAATAATAGAGAGACTCCAGAGGACAGGCAACTTAAAGCCACCGAGGAAATGACCAAAGTCCTGGCCGCTGTTGTCCAAAGCCCCTGGATAAACAAAAGCCCCTAGATAAGGACCAATGTGCCTATTGCAAAGAAAAAGTCCATTGGGCCCAAGAATGCCCTAAAAAGAAAAAGCCACGTCATGATCAAAAACCGTGGCAGCCAAAAACCACACCCGCCCTCTTCACTCAAGATGCAGAATAGGGGAGACAGGGTTCGGATCCCCTCCCCGAACCTAGGGTAACGCTACAAGTGGAGGGGAACCCAGTTCAATTCCTAGTCGACACAGGGGCACAACATTCGGTCTTGATCAGATCCCATGGAAAAATTTCTGAAAAATCTTCCTGGGTCCAAGGGGCTACCGGGATAAAAAAATATCCCTGGACCACCCAGAGGACTGTGGACCTAGGAAATGGAAAGGTCACCCATTCCTTCCTAGTCATCCCCGACAGCCCATGCCCCTTATTAGGAAGAGACTTACTCACTAAAATGGGGGCCCAGATTCATTTTACGCCAGGGGGCCCCCAAGTGACTGGCCCTCACAACCAACCCATTACCATACTTACTCTAAGATTAGAAGATGAATATCGACTCCATCAGGGGCCACCCTCACAAAGTCAAAACATAGAGCCCTGGCTCCAGCAGTTTCCAGAAGCATGGGCTGAAACCGGGGGTATGGGGTTGGCTAAACATCGCCCAGCTCTATTCATAGAGCTGAAACCGGGGGCAGATCCAGTTCGGGTCCGACAATACCCGATGTCAACGGAGGCCAGAAATGGCATCACGCCACATATCCGTCGCCTCCTAGGCTTACGCATCTTGCGTCCCTGCCATTCAGCCTGGAACACCCCCCTGCTGCCTGTACGAAAACCTAACAGTGCGGACTACCGTCCGGTACAAGATCTGAGAGAAGTTAACCGCCGAGTCATGGACATACACCCAACAGTACCCAACCCCTATACCCTCCTAAATGCCCTCAGCCCAGAAAGACAATGGTATACTGTCCTTGATTTAAAAGATGCTTTTTTCAGCCTGCCTCTGGCCCCCAAAAGTCAAGAGCTCTTCGCCTTTGAGTGGTCCGACCCTGAGAGAGGCATAAATGGGCAACTCACCTGGACCCGGCTCCCCCAAGGATTTAAAAACTCACCCACCTTGTTCGATGAGGCACTTCACGAGGATCTGGGTGAGTACTGGAATCAAAACCCCGAAGTGACTCTCTTGCAGTACGTTGACGATCTTTTAATCGCCGCTGAGACTGCTGAAGCTTGCTTGCAAGGCACCAAAAACCTCCTCTGGACACTTGGTGCCCTGGGGTACCGGGCTTCAGCAAAGAAAGCCCAAATTTGCAGATCCGAGGTAACCTACTTGGGGTATCTGTTAAGAGAAGGCCAACGATGGCTCACGGATGCACGGAAGGAAACCGTCCTCCGCATCCCCCGACCCACAACGCGAAGGCAGGTAAGAGAATTCCTGGGATCGGCCGGGTTCTGCCGCTTGTGGATACCTCGGTCCGCCGAGATGGCTAAGCCTCTTTACCTGGTCACCCGAGAACAGGTGCCCTTTGAATGGACAGAGGAAACTGAGCAAGGTTTCCAGCAAATTAAACTCGCCCTGTTGTCGGCACCAGCCTTAGGGCTCCCCGATGTCTCCAAACCCTTTCATCTCTTCGTAGATGAAAATAAAGGGGTAGCCAAAGCAGTGCTGACGCAACTCCTTGGCCCATGGCCCAGGCCCGTCGCCTATCTTTCAAAAAGACTGGACCCAGTAGTGGCTGGCTGGCCCCCTTGCCTCCGTATGATCGCTGCTACAGCTCTAATGGTAAAGGATGCTGATAAGTTAACCATGGGACAAGAGTTACATGTTACAACCCCTCATGCCATCGAGGGAGTCCTCAAACAACCTCCCGACCGATGGATAAGTAATGCCCGACTGGTTCACTACCAGGGACTATTATTAAATCCCCTCAGAATCATTTATGCTCCCCCCCGAACACTAAACCCTGCCTCCCTGTTACCAGACCCGGACTTGGATACCCCCCTCCATGACTGCGCTGAGATATTGGCACAGGTTCATGGAGTTCGGGAAGATTTACAGGATCACCCGCTACCAGATGCTGAAGTTACCTGGTTCACTGACGGCAGCAGCTTTGTACATCAGGGTCAAAGGTATGCGGGGGCAGCAGTCACAACTGAAACTGAGACTGTTTGGGCAGAGCCTTTGCCAGCTGGCACCTCTGCCCAACGGGCTGAACTTGTGGCCTTAACCAAGGCACTGACTTTGGGAAAAGACAAGAGACTAAACGTGTATACCGATAGCAGATATGCTTTTGCTACGGCCCACATACATGGAGCTATATACAGAGAGAGGGGACTGTTAACTGCAGAGGGGAAAACTATCAAAAACAAAGAAGAAATATTGGCTCTTTTAAAGGCACTCTGGCTGCCTAAACGACTAGCCATCATACATTGCCCAGGCCACCAAAAACCGGTCACACCGGTGGCCAGAGGAAATAATTTGGCTGACCAGGTGGCCCGAGAGGTGGCCTTACAGGTGGACTGTGCTTTAATGACCACCCTACCAGACCCCGGTTCAGCTAGTTTACCAGAAAGTCCCACCTACACTAAAGAAGACCTAAACTTGATCCAAAAATTGCCTATGACTCAGTGCCTTAACGGATGGTGGAGAGCAGCAGACTGTAGCATAATCCTCCCAGAAGAAATGGGAAATAAAGTCTTATCCAAGATGCACCGAGCCACTCATATGGGCACAAGAAAAATGCAAGACTTAATAAGACATGCTAGGATCACCATTAAAGACTCTAGGACAAAAATTGAACAGATAGTTACTAGCTGTAAAGCTTGCCAACTAACTAACGCCACCAACCACGGGAAAACCCTGGCTCCAGAACCCGCGGAACCAGGCCAGGAGCCTATTGGGAAATAGACTTCACCGAGGTAAAGCCTGGAAAATACGGATACAAATATTTGTTAGTGTTTATAGATACCTTTTCAGGATGGACAGAGGCCTTCCCCACCAAGCATGAGACTGCGCAGGTAGTAGCAAAGAAAATGTTGGAAGACATCATGCCCAGGTACGGATTCCCTACCCTAATAGGATCAGACAACGGACCAGCATTCATTTCAAAGGTAATACAAGGGATAGCGCAGTTTATTGGGGCCGATTGGAAACTATATTGTGCATATAGACCCCAAAGCTCAGGACAGGTAGAAAGAATGAATAGAACCCTAAAAGAGACCCTAACCAAATTGACCATGGAGACTGGCGCTAACTGGGTAGTCTTACTCCCCTACGCTCTGTTCAGGGTGCGGAACTCCCCTTACAAACTGGGATTAACCCCCTTTGAAATCATGTATGGAGTGCCCCCCCCTATAATTCCCAACCTACAGTCTAATGTGTTAACTGAATTTGATGATCATAAACTTCTTATTTCCCTGAGGGAACTCCAGCACACCCACCAGGAAGTTTAGCCCAGATTGAGAGCCATTTATGAGAACGGGCCCCCTCCTGAGCCGCATCACTACCGACCCGGAGATTGGGTATACGTGCGGAGACACAAGCAAGAGACCCTCCAACCACGGTGGAAGGGACCCTACATTGTGATCATAACCACACCCACTGCTCTCAAAGTCGACGGGATTGCTACCTGGATCCATTACACCCACGCCCGACCAGCTGATCCCTTTGCGGTTCGAGAAGACGTCGTGCTGGAAGCCAACACCGCCTGGACGGTTGACCAGAGTAAGACCCACCCTTTAAAATTGACTCTGCGTCAAAAACCTGACCCCGAAAACCGGCTGAGACCAAAGGCCTGGGTATCCCATACCAAGACTGTTGCAGCAGCTCCGGACCCACCATGATCGGAGGAACACTCATTAGCGTGCTCCTGCTCACCTCCTACGGACTGATAAGTATTGCGAGCAACCCCCATATACCCTATACTTTAACTTGGGAGGTTTCTAATTTAGAAACCCAGGAAGTCTATAATACTACCCTGCTCTCTGCTTTACTCGGGCCTCTAGCCATCCTACTTCTCGCTCTCACATTAGGCCCCTGCATCATAAACAAAATTATTAATTTTGTCCAAGACAGGTTCAATGCTGTACAATTAATGGTCTTACGAACTCAGTACCTACCGCTTGAGACATTACAAACAGAGGCTTAAAAGACCCAAGATTGGCTCTTTAGGCACAAGAAAAAGGGGGGAATGAAAGGAACAATCCAAATGACAGCCCTGCCTTAGTTTAAAGGTAGGTTCTCTTTTCTGCTTATTATGGATCTTTGATAAGAAATACAATTACTGAGAAGTCTGTTTTGCTTGCTGTTTGCTACGAGCATTGTGAGGCCTTTCCTGAATGTAACCCGCTGTGTAGTAGAATGGGTTGTAAACCTTCCTAAATGTAGTCTGATAGGTAATGGAATGAGTAATTGTACATAAACTAACCGGCATTTCTC
>NW_024421268.1:0-2363 GCF_014898765.1 Herpailurus yagouaroundi
ATTTGGCTATTGTTGAGAGTGCTGCTATGAACATTGGGGTACAAGTGCCCCTATGCATCAGTACTCCTGTGTCCCTTGGATAAATTCCTAGCAGTGCTATTGCTGGGTCATAGGGTAGGTCTATTTTTAATTTTCTGAGGAACCTCCACACTGCTTTCCAGAGCGGCTGCACCAATTTGCATTCCCACCAACAGTGCAAGAGGGTTCCCGTTTCTCCACATCCTCTCCAGCATCTAGAGTCTCCTGATTTGTTCATTTTGGCCACTCTGACTGGCGTGAGGTGATATCTGAGTGTGGTTTTGATTTGTATTTCCCTGATAAGGAGCGACGCTGAACATCTTTTCATGTGCCTGTTGGCCATCCGGATGTCTTCTTTAGAGAAGTGTCTATTCATGTTTTCTGCCCATTTCTTCACTGGGTTATTTGCTTTTCGGGTGTGGAGTTTGGTGAGCTCTTTATAGATTTTGGAGACTAGCCCTTTGTCCGATATGTCATTTGCAAATATCTTTTCCCATTCCGTTGGTTGCCTTTTAGTTTTGTTGGTTGTTTCCTTTGCTGTGCAGAAGCTTTTTATCTTCATAAGGTCCCAGTAGTTCACTTTTGCTTTTAATTCCCTTGCCTTTGGGGATGTGTCGAGTAAGAGATTGCTGTGGCTGAGGTCAGAGAGGTCTTTTCCTGCTTTCTCCTCTAAGGTTTTGATGGTTTCCTGTCTCACATTCAGGTCCTTTATCCATTTTGAGTTTATTTTTGTGAATGGTGTGAGAAAGTGGTCTAGTTTCAACCTTCTGCATGTTGCTGTCCAGTTCTCCCAGCACCATTTGTTAAAGAGACTGTCTTTTTTCCATTGGATGTTCTTTCCTGCTTTGTCAAAGATGAGTTGGCCATACGTTTGTGGGTCTAGTTCTGGGGTTTCTATTCTATTCTATTCCATTGGTCTATGTGTCTGTTTTTGTGCCAATACCATGCTGTCTTGATGATGACAGCTTTGTAGTAGAGGCTAAAGTCTGGGATTGTGATGCCTCCTGCTTTGGTCTTCTTCTTCAAAATTCCTTTGGCTATTCGGGGCCTTTTGTGGTTCCCTATGAATTTTAGGATTGCTTGTTCTAGTTTCGAGAAGAATGCTGGTGCAATTTTGATTGGGATTGCATTGAATGTGTAGATAGCTTTGGGTAGTATTGGCATTTTGACAATATTTATTCTTCCAATCCATGAGCAGGGAATGTCTTTCCATTTCTTTAAATCTTCTTCAATTACCTTCATAAGCTTTCTATAGTTTTCAGCATACAGATCCTTTACATCTTTGGTTAGATTTATTCCTAGGTATTTTATGCTTCTTGGTGCAATTGTGAATGGGATCAGTTTCTTTATTTGTCTTTCTGTTGCTTCATTGTTAGTGTATAAGAATGCAACTGATTTCTGTACATTGATTTTGTATCCTGCAACTTTGCTGAATTCATGGATCAGTTCTAGCAGACTTTTGGTGGAGTCTATCGGATTTTCCATGTATAATATCATGTCATCTGCAAAAAGCGAAAGCTTGACTTCATCTTTGCCAATTTGGATGCCTTTCATTTCCTTTTGTTGTCTGATTGCTGATGCTAGAACTTCCAGCACTATGTTAAACAACAGAGGTGAGAGTAGGCATCCCTGTCGTGTTCCTGATCTCAGGGAAAAAGCGCTCAGTTTTTCCCCGTTGAGGATGATGTTAGCTGTGGGCTTTTCATAAATGGCTTTTATGATCTTTAAGTATGTTCCTTCTATCCTGACTTTCTCAAGGGTTTTTATTAAGAAAGGGTGCTGGATTTTGTCAAAGGCCTTTTCTGCATCGATTGACAGGATCATATGGTTCTTCTCTTTTTTTTTGTTAATGTGATGTATCACGTTGATTGATTTGCGAATGTTGAACCAGCCCTGCATCCCAGGAATGAATCCCACTTGATCATGGTGAATAATTCTTTTTATATGCCGTTGAATTCGATTTGCTAGTATCTTCTTGAGAATTTTTGCATCCATATTCATCAGGGATATTGGCTTGTAGTTCTCTCTTTTTACTGGGTCTCTGTCTGGTTTAGGAATCAAAGTAATACAGGCTTCATAGAATGAGTCTGGAAGTTTTCCTTCCCTTTCTATTTCTTGGAATAGCTTGAGAAGGATAGGTATTATCTCTGCTTTAAACATCTGGTAGAACTCCCCTGGGAAGCCATCTGGTCCTGGACTCTTATTTGTTGGGAGATTTTTGATAACCGATTCAATTTCTTCGCTGGTGATGGGTCTGTTCAAGCTTTCTATTTCCTCCTGATTGAGTTTTGGAAGAGGGTGGGTGTTCAGGAATTTGTCCATTTCTTCCAGGTTGTCCAATTTGT
>NW_024421269.1:0-7361 GCF_014898765.1 Herpailurus yagouaroundi
TTTCTTTTTGAGAAGCCTGGCTAGAGGTTTGTCAATTTTGTTTATTTTTTCAAAAAACCAACTCTTGGTTTCGTTGGTCTGCTCTACAGTTTTTTTAGATTCTATATTGTTTATTTCTGCTCTGATCTTTATTATTTCTCTTCTTCTGCTGGGTTTAGGCTGCCTTTGCTGTTCTACTTCTATTTCCTTTAGGTGTGCTATTAGATTTTGTATTTGGGATTTTTCTTGTTTTTTGAGATAGGCCTGGATTGCAATCTATTTTCCTCTCAGGACTGCCTTCGCTGCGTCCCAAAGCGTTTGGATTGTTGTATTTTCATTTTCGTTTGTTTCCATATATTTTTTAATTTCTTCTCGAATTGCCTGGTTGACCCACTCATTCGTTAGTAGGGTGTTCTTTAACCTCCATGCTTTTGGAGGTTTTCCAGACTTTTTTCTGTGGTTGATTTCAAGCTTCATAGCATTGTGGTCTGAAAGTATGCATGGTATGATTTCAATTCTTGTAAACTTATGAAGGGCTGTTTTGTGACCCAGTATATGATCTATCTTGGAGAATGTTCCATGTGCACTCGAGAAGAAAGTATATTCTGTTGCTTTGGGATGCAGAGTTCTAAATATATCTGTCAAGTCCATCTGATCCAATGTCTCATTCAGGGCCCTTGTTTCTTTATTGACCGTGTGTCTAGATGATCTATCCATTTCTGTAAGTGGGGTTTTAAAGTCCCCTGCAATTACCACATTCTTATCAATAAGGTTGCTTGTGTTTATGAGCAATTGTTTTATATATTTGGGCGCTCTGGTATTCGGCGCATAGACATTTATAATTGTTAGCTCTTCCTGATGGATAGACCCTGTCACTATTATATAATGTCCTTCTTCATCTCTTGTTACAGCCTTTAATTTAAAGTCTAGTTTGTCTGATATAAGTATGGCTACTCCAGCTTTCTTTTGGCTTCCAATAGCATGATAAATAGTTCTCCATCCCCTCACTCTCAATCTAAAGGTGTCCTCAGGTCTAAAATGAGTCTCTTGTAGACAGCAAATAGATGGGTCTTGTTTTTTTTATCCATTCTGATACCCTATGTCTTTTGGTTGGCGCATTTAATCAATTTACATTCAGTGTTATTATAGAAAGATACGGGTTTAGAGTCATTGTGATGTCTGTATGTTTTATGCTTGTAGTGATGTCTCTGGTACTTTGTCTCACAGGGTCCCCCTTAGGATCTCTTGTAGGGCTAGTTTAGTGGTGACAAATTCCTTCAGTTTTTGTTTGTTTGGGAAGACCTTTATCTCTCCTTCTATTCTAAATGACAGGCTTGCTGGATAAAGGATTCTCGGCTGCATATTTTTTCTGTCTAGCAAACTGAAAATCTCGTGCCAACTCTTTCTGGCCTGCCAAGTTTCAAAAGAGAGATCAGTCACGAGTCTTATAGGTCTCCCTTTATATGTGAGGGCACGTTTACCCCTTGCTGCTTTCAGAATTTTCTCTTTATCCTTGTATTTTGCCAGTTTCACTATGATATGTCGTGCAGAAGATCGATTCAAGTTACGTCTGAAGGGAGTTCTCTGTGCCTCTTGGATTTCAATGCCTTTTTCCTTCCCCACTTCAGGGAAGTTCTCAGCTATTATTTCTTCAAGTACCCCTTCAGCACCTTTCCCTCTCTCTTCCTCCTCTGGGATACCAATTATGCGTATATTATTTCTTTTTAGTGTATCCCTTCGTTCTCTAATTTTCCCCTCATACTCCTGGATTTTTTTATCTCTCTTTTTCTCAGCTTCCTCTTTTTCCATAACTTTATCTTCTAGTTCACCTATTCTCTCCTCTGTGTCTTCAATCCGAGCTGTGGTGGTTTCCATTTTGTTATGCATTTCATTTAAAGCGTTTTTCAGCTCCTCGTGACTGTTCCTTAGTGCCTTGATCTCTGTAGCAAGAGATTCTCTGCTGTCAGCTATACTGTTTTCAAGCCCAGCGATTAATTTTATGACTATCATTCTAAATTCACTTTCTGTTATATTATTTAAATCCTTTTTGATCAGCTCATTAGCTGTTGTTATCTCCTGGAGATTCTTCTGAGGGGAATTCTTCCGCTTGGTCATTTTGGATAGTCCCTGGCGTGGTGAGGACCTGCAGGGCACTTCCCCTGTGCTGTGGTGTATAACTGGAGTTGGTGGGCGGAGCCGCAGTCAGACCTGATGTCTGCCCCCAGCCCACCGCTGGGGCCACAGTCAGACTGGTGCGTGCCTTCTCTTGCCCTCTCCTAGGGGCGGGATTCACTGTGGGGTGGGGTGGCCTGTCTGGGCTACTTGCACCCTGCCAGGCTTGTGATGCTGGGGATCTGGCGTCTTAGCTGGGGTGGGTAGGCAAGGTGCACAGGGGCAGGAGGGGCAGGCTTAGCTTGCTTCTCCTTAGGTGATCCACTTCAGGAGGGGCCCTGTGGCAGCAGGAGGGAGTCAGATCCGCTGCCGGAGGTTTGGCTCCGCAGAAGCGCAGAGTTGGGTGTTTGCGCGGAGAGAGCAAGTTCCCTGGCAGGAACTGGTTCTCTTTGGGATTTTGGCTGGGGGATGGGCGGGGGAGATGGCGCTGGCGAGCGCCTTTGTTCCCCACCAAACTGAGCTCTGTCGTCCGGGGGCTCAGCAGCTTTCCTTCCCTTTGTCCTCCAGCCTTCCCGCTTTCTGAGCAGAGCTGTTCACTTATGACCTCCCAGCCGCTAAGTTGCGCTTGCTGTCGGAACACAGTCCGTCAGGCCCCTCAGCTTTTTGCAAGCCAGACTCGGGGGCTCTGCTTGGCCGGCGAGCCGCCCCTCCGCCCCGGCTCCCTCCCGCCAGTCCGTGGAGCGCGCACCGCCTCGCCGCCCTTCCTACCCTCTTCCGTGGGCCTCTCGTCTGCGCTTGGTTCTGGCGACTCCGTTCTGCTAATCCTCTGGTGGTTTTCTGGGTATTTAGGCAGGTGTAGGTGGAATCTAAGTGATCCGCAGGACGCGCGGTGAGCCCAGCGTCCTCCTACGCCACCGTCTTCCCTCCCTCTCCATTAGCTTGTCTTTTAGTTTTGTTGGTTGTTTCCTTCACTGTGCACAAGCTTTTTATTTTGATGTAGTCCCAATAGTTTATTTCTGCCTTTGTTTCCTTTGCCTTTCCTTTGTTTCCATATATAGAGAGAAGTTGCTACAGCCAATATCAGCGAAATTACTGCCTGTGCTAGGATTTTTATGGTTTCAGGTCCCACATTTAGCTCTTTAGTCCATTTTGAGTTTATTTTTGTGTATGGTGTAAGAAAGTGGTCCAGTTTCATTCTATTGCATGTTGCTGTCCAGTTTTCCCAGCACCATTTGTTAAAGAGACTTCTTCTCCATTGTATATTCTTTCCTTCTTTGACCATATAATCATGGGCCTATTTCTGGGTTTTCTGTTTTTTCTATTGATCTATGTGTCTGTTTTTGTGCAAGTACCATCCTGTTTTGATTATGACAGCTTTATAATATATCTTGAAACTTGGGATTGTGATACCTCTTGGTTTCTTCTTTTTCAAGATTGTTTTGGCTATTCAGCTTTGGCTATTGTGGCTTCATACAAATTTTGGAATTCTTTATTTTAGTTCTGTAAAAAATGTTATTTTGATAGAAATTGCATTAAATCTGTAGATTGCTTTGGGTAGTATGGACATTTTTACCAGTTAATCTGTTATTGACCCAGGCTTCCAAGATGCTTTCTTTTGTATCTTGACAGTTTTTCAGCTGGAGTGATTTGGCTGTTTTGGTTTACTTTTGGATTCTGCAATGTCTGGAGCTACCATTTTCCCCTCCACAGCTACTTTCTTTAAAAAAAACTTGGAGGGCATGTGTTGCAGAGTGAGTAGTGTTGAATTGTTGAACCAAGTAGTCTGTTTTTGTGTTAGAGGACTATTGTCTCTAAACCACTTTGCTACACCACACTGTTGTCTACAGTCTAGCTGATTTCTGTTTGCCTGATAAAATGTATTTGCCTAATGGTAGGTTCACCTGTATCTAGAGTAGGTCCCTGGCCCAAGGTAGGGAAGCAGCATGGTTCACTCCCCATATATGAATGCTCCATTCTCTGACCCTGTGGAATTTAGTTCATCAGGGCTTCTTTGCCTCTACCACTCCTCATTAGGCCGTAGAAAATATCTTATTGCTAAGGGAATGCAGGCCTTTTTTGTTCAACATCCCAAACTTCAGGAACAGAATTTCTCTTCAGTAATTTTTAGTTATATTAGATTACTCCTTAAATTCCCAAAATCTTTCAACTACTTACCAACCAGTCTTAACATATGGCTGAATATTTACCTTTCTTCTATTCTATATCTAGGTGTTAAATAAACTTGGTAACTGTACTTCTTCAGATTTTCTGCTTCTGTTGATTAAATTCTGTATTTTTGTAATGATTCAAAATTCCTGACTTGCCAAAAGAAATAGAAGCCTAAGTGGCATTTTTCTCAAAATAAATAGGTTATTTGAGCCCTATTGTGTTTTAACAGGCATGATTTTGTGAAATCTGAGTATTTGAAAATTTAAGAGTTTAACGTATACATTTGGGAATGATTCTTCATGGTATAGAGACAGGGCCAGTGCTGGTACATATGTGATGACTTTAGGTAAGGGCTGCTCCTTTGAGCGAGCTGGTTATGAAAAGTTGTCCCTTCCTGCTCCCGGCTTGGTGTCTGATTTCAGCCCCCACTTTTCCCAGTGGCTTGGTGGCTTCATACTATCTGTGCATTGTACATCTGAATCAGGAAAAGATTTTAGTTGCTTTCTTATAACAAGAGAAACTTTAAAAAGTTACACAATAGAACCTTCATATAGTTCCACATTTAACGTGTATTTTTTTTCTGTTTACAAGAGTATAATCAATTTATGCTACTGCTTTTAACTTCTTATTTAACTATAAATTAACATCTCCCAGAAAGACTGTTACTGAAGAATTTCTATAAAAATTTAGGAATATATTCTATTTATTAGAATTTTTGAGAGGTTCTCTAAGGGGAGTAGTAGTTGGAGACAATAAAACCATAATATTTGGAATTTGTGTTCTGGTGCTTTGCATATAACAAGCACTGAAATGTATCGGTTAAATGTTAAAATTTCTGAAATAAGGAAATTTGATTTTTATGAATGTGATTTATCTGTAACTTTAGGAACACATCTATTCTGTGATGCAAGGTATACTGTTATCAAAGCATTAAAAAATACCTAAATTTTGTTCTATAGGTATCCTGCAACATCCGGATGGCACAGTTTTGAAACAGTTACAGCCACCTCCCAGGGGTCCAAGAGAGCTGGAATTCTATAATATGGTAAGTGAGGTAAGATTTGTTTTGTTGTATTCAAAGAGTTTTTCATAGTTTTCTGATGATGACTCGGTAAGAAATACATTTGACAGCAGTGCCTGGGTGGCTCAGTCAGTTAAGAATCTGACTCTTGATTTTGGCTCAGGTCATGACCTCACAGTTCGTAGGATTGAGCCCCACATTGGGTTCTGCGCTGATAGCTTGCAGCCTGCTAGGGATTCTCTCTCTACCTTTCTTTCTGCTCCTCTCCCTCATGCATGCTTTCTTTCTCTCTCACAATATTTAATAAATATTAAAAAAAAAATACATTTAACAGCATGTCCTGGTATATTGTATATGTCACTGAAACAAAATCTTCAAGAAGCAAAATGCTTGTCTTTACTGATACAGTCTTGTATTTTCTACTCTACTTCATTTTTTCTTTTTCTTTTTTTTAAATTTTTTTTAAAGGTTTTATTATCCATATTTGAGAGAGAGGGAGACAGAGCGTGAGCAGGGGAGGGGCAGAGAGAGAAAGAGGGAGACCCCGAATCTGAAGCAGGCTCCAGGCTCCAAACTGTCAGCACAGAGCCCAACGCGGGGCTCGAACCCACGAACCATGGGATCATGACCAGAGCCAAAGTCAGACACTTAACAGACTGAGCCACCTAGGCACCCCTACTCTACTTCATTTTTTAAAGATCCTTATTCTGATCCACTAGATTGATTTTAATTAATGGAGTTTTGACCTACGTTTTAAAAAACACTTAACTGAGGGACTGTTTGTATTTCTCAGAAATGCTGAGTTTAAATAAGTGTTTTTATTTTCACTACAGAATTTTTTAGAATCTTAAATGTGCTAATGTGCATTGTGAATCTCCTAAGTGAGGGAGGGGGAAAAGGGCATACTTAACATCCACTTAACTCTATGACTGGAAATACTTTTTAGTGCATTCACAATTTTTTCAACCACCACCTCTGTCTAATTACAAAACATTTTCATCACAGAAAAGAAAACCCTGTACATGTTAAGCCTTCTCTGGCAACCACTAATCCGTTTTTTATGGACTTATGTATTTAGGATATTTTATATAAATGGAATTATAAAATATGTGTCTGGGTTTCGTTTAGCATAACTTTTTTTTTTTTTTTTTTTGAGAGACCGTGTGCACACAAGCAGGTGAGGGGCAGAGGAAGAGAGAGAGAGAGAGAGAGAGAGAGAGAGAGAGAGAGAGAATCTTAAGCGGGATCCATGGCCAGCATGGAGTCTGACATGAGGCTTAATCTCACGACCTTGAGATCATGACATGAGCTGAAATCAAGAGTCTGATGCTCAAGAGACCGGGCCATCCAGACACCCCAGCATAATGTTTTTAAAGTTCATTAACATTATAGTATGCATTAGTATTTTGTTCCCTTTTATGGCTGAGTAATACTCAATTTTACTTAATGCCACATTTTGTTTATCCATTCACCCATTGATGGATATTTGGGTTGTTTTCATCTTTTGGCTTTCGTAAATCGTATTGCTGTGAACGTTCCTGTAAAAGTATTTGTTTGAGTACGTGTTTCCAATTTTTTTTTAATTTCATTTATTTTTTTTTAATATATGAAATTTATTGTCAAATTGGTTTCCATACAACACCCAGTGCTCATCCCAAAAGGTGCCCTCCTCAAACCCATCACCCACCCTCTCCTCCATCCCACCCCCCATCAACCCTCAGTTTGTTCTCAGTTTTTAAGAGTCTCTTATGCTTTGGCTCTCTCCCACTCTAACCTCTTTTTTTTTTTTTCCTTCCCCTCGCCCATGGGTTCCTGTTAAGTTTCTCAGGATCCACACAAGAGTGAAACCATATGGTATATGTCTTTCTCTGTATGGCTTATTTCACTTAGCATCACACTCTCCAGTTCCATCCACGTTGCTACAAAAGGCCATATTTCATTCTTTCTCATTGCCATGTAGTATTCCATTGTGTATATAAACCACAATTTCTTTATCCATTCATCAGTTGATGGACATTTAGGCTCTTTCCATCATTTGGCTATTGTTGAGAGTGCTGCTATGAACATTGGGGTACAAGTG
>NW_024421270.1:0-2158 GCF_014898765.1 Herpailurus yagouaroundi
AATATCTTCTCCCATTCATTAGCTTGTCTTTTTTTTTTTTTTTTTTTGCCATTGCTGAGTTTATTTTATTACAAATAAATTTTTTAACATTTGATGAGATTATTCTTTTTTTTAATTTTTTTTTATTTTTTTTTATTTTTTTTTATATTTATTTTTTTTTATTTATATATGAAATTTATTGTCAAATTGGTTTCCATACAACACCCAGTGCTCATCCCAAAAGGTGCCCTCCTCAATACCCATCACCCACCCTCTCCTCCCTCCCACCCCCCATCAACCCTCAGTTTGCTCTCAGTTCTCAACAGTCTCTTATGCTTTGGCTCTCTCCCACTCTAACCTCTTTTTTTTTTTTTTCCTTCCCCTCCCCCATGGGTTCCTGTTAAGTTTCTCAGGATCCACATAAGAGTGAAACCATATGGTATCTGTCTTTCTCTGTATGGCTTATTTCACTTAGCATCACACTCTCCAGTTCCATCCACGTTGCTACAAAAGGCCATATTTCATTTTTTCTCATTGCCACGTAGTATTCCATAGTGTATATAAACCACAATTTCTTTATCCATTCATCAGTTGATGGACATTTAGGCTCTTTCCATCATTTGGCTATTGTTGAGAGTGCTGCTATGAACATTGGGGTACAAGTGCCCCTATGCATCAGTACTCCTGTGTCCCTTGGATAAATTCCTAGCAGTGCTATTGCTGGGTCATAGGGTAGGTCTATTTTTAATTTTCTGAGGAACCTCCACACTGCTTTCCAGAGCGGCTGCACCAATTTGCATTCCCACCAACAGTGCAAGAGGGTTCCCGTTTCTCCACATCCTCTCCAGCATCTAGAGTCTCCTGATTTGTTCATTTTGGCCACTCTGACTGGCGTGAGGTGATATCTGAGTGTGGTTTTGATTTGTATTTCCCTGATGAGGAGCGACGTTGAACATCTTTTCATGTGCCTGTTGGCCATCTGGATGTCTTTAGAGAAGTGTCTATTCATGTTTTCTGCCCATTTCTTCACTGGGTTATTTGTTTTTTGGGTGTGGAGTTTGGTGAGCTCTTTATAGATTTTGGATACTAGCCCTTTGTCTGATAGGTCATTTGCAAATATCTTTTCCCATTCCGTTGGTTGCCTTTTAGTTTTGTTGGTTGTTTCCTTTGCTGTGCAGAAGCTTTTTATCTTCATAAGGTCCCAGTAATTCACTTTTGCTTTTAATTCCCTTGCCTTTGCGGATGTGTCAAGTAAGAGATTGCTGTGGCTGAGGTCAGAGAGGTCTTTTCCTGCTTTCTCCTCTAAGGTTTTGATGGTTTCCTGTCTCACATTCAGGTCCTTTATCCATTTTGAGTTTATTTTTGTGAATGGTGTGAGAAAGTGGTCTAGTTTCAACCTTCTGCATGTTGCTGTCCAGTTCTCCCAGCACCATTTGTTAAAGAGACTGTCTTTTTTCCATTGGATGTTCTTTCCTGCTTTGTCAAAGATGAGTTGGCCATACATTTGTGTGTCCAATTCTGGAGTCTCTATTCTGTTCCATTGGTCTATGTGTCTGTTTTTGTGCCAATACCATGCTGTTTTGATGATGACAGCTTTGTAGTAGAGGCTAAAGTCTGGGATTGTGATGCCTCCTGCTTTGGTCTTCTTCTTCAAAATTACTTTGGCTATTCGGGGCCTTTTGTGGTTCCATATGAATTTTAGGATTGCTTGTTCTAGTTTCGAGAAGAATGCTGGTGCAATTTTGATTGGGATTGCATTGAATGTGTAGATAGCTTTGGGTAGTATTGACATTTTGACAATATTTATTCTTCCAATCCATGAGCAGGGAATGTCTTTCCATTTCTTTAAATCTTCTTCAATTACCTTCATAAGCTTTCTATAGTTTTCAGCATAAAGGTCCTTTACATCTTTGGTTAGATTTATTCCTAGGTATTTTATGCTTCTTGGTGCAATTGTGAATGGGATCAGTTTCTTTATTTGTCTTTCTGTTGCTTCATTGTTAGTGTATAAGAATGCAACTGATTTCTGTACATTGATTTTGTATCCTGCAACTTTGCTGAATTCATGTATCAGTTCTAGCAGACTTTTGGTGGAGTCTATCGGATTTTCCATGTATAATATCATGTCATCTGCAAAAAGCGAAAGCTTGACTTCATCTTTGCCAATTTGGATGCCTTT
>NW_024421271.1:0-1325 GCF_014898765.1 Herpailurus yagouaroundi
AAGGAATAACGTGTTGTTCCATAACCTGGCTTTCAAAAAATGACATTTCCTTCTGGCAGGCCTCTCTCTGTCCCCGCCCAGAGAAAATGCCTCTCAGCCTACTATCACAGGCCGTTTTTATAATGTAACAATGTGTCCAGACTATATTAGGAATATGGCTGTAAAACTGCAAGCCAAAAAATCTTTGTAACCATGCATTCACCCGTGTATCTCCTAGGCCATGACGAAGCAATCGTACTGATTACACCAGGCCATCATGAAGCATTCACCCTTCATTGGTAACGCATGAATTGTGACATCCGTAAATACACAGGAATCTTTCCAATTCCTCCCATTTCTGATGCATAGTGCTAATGATACACGTAACAACAGCGTAGTGTGTCACATGAGCCAGCATTGATGTGGGTTCTGATAGACAATTCATTCTAGAAACAAACGGAGAATAAACTTAGGGATCAATACAGCGTAGAGCTGTGCACCTATTTCCCTGTGACGTAAAACTGTTTCTCTAGCTTACTTGACTCGAAGAATATAGTATATAACACATACAAGATACAGGTGCTAATGCACTGTTTTTGTTTCTACTCAGGTTACTGTACAACAGGAGAGTTTGAACAGTTAAGTGTTCCGGGGACCAAACTTTATACATGGATTTTCAATTGTGGGCAGGGTGGAACCCCGAACACCCAGTTGTTCTACGGTCAGCTCTACTCATCCTTGGGGAAGAACGAAGCAAGCACGACCATTGTGAACAACAGAAAAGAGTAAAATAGAAATAGATTTTCTGTTTTAATTTTTTATTGTCATTCTTTATTTCTTAGAGATGGAGAGAAGCAGGGGACGGGCAGAGTGAGAGGGAGACAAGGAATTGAAAGCAGACTCCAGGCTCTGGGCTGTCAGCTCAGAGCCCGTCTCGGGGGTTCCCTCGCCAAAAAAAAGTTCATGACGGGGCCAAAGTCAGCCGCTTAACTGACTGAGCAACCTAGGAGCAGAAAAGGAGAAGTTTAGACGGTCCTTGTACACAAGGCATACGTGTTTCCCCAAAGGAGTTAGTGACCAAGTTGCTCAGCAACACCAAGCACTAAGGGCCAGCAGGCAGGACACAGATTCAGAAAGAAAGGCCGTCTTCTCAGAGAGCGAGGCATATTGTACACGGATCGGGCAGGACGCCAGCATCTCTGCACAGCAGGAGGCACCCCCTGACCCACAGCCAAGCAGCTGCGAGGTGAGTGGGGCTGGCGCAGGGAAGACCGCAAGACTCGGCCCCTCCCCGAGTCCACCTGAGTGATGACAGGGTACAGATCTCCAGAGACCTCACAGATGGC
>NW_024421272.1:0-4280 GCF_014898765.1 Herpailurus yagouaroundi
TCCATCTGATCCAATGTATCATTCAGGTCCCTTGTTTATTTACCGTGTGTCTAGATGATCTATCCATTGTTGTAATTGGGGTGTTAAAGTCCCCTGAAATTACCACATTCTTATCAATAAGATTGCTTGTGTTTGTGAGTAATTGTTTTATATATTTGGGGGCTTCCCTATTTGGCACATACACATTTATAATTGTTAGCTCTTCCTGATGGATAGATCCTGTAATTATTATATAATGCCCTTCTTCATCTCTTGTTACAGCCTTTAATGTAAAGTCTAGTTTGTCTGATATAAGTATGGCTACTCCAGCTTTCTTTTGACTTCCAGTTGCATGATAGATAGTTCTCCATCTCCTCACTTTCAATCTGAAGGTGTACTCAGGTCTAAAATGAGTCCCTTGTAGACAGCAAATAGATGGGTCTTGTTTTTCATCCATTCTGATACCCTATGTCTTTTGGTTGGTGCATTTAGTCCATTTACATTCAGTGTTATTATGGAAAGATATGGGCTTAGAGTCATTGTGACATCTGTAGGTTTCATGCTTGTAGTGATATCTCTGGTACTTTGTGGTCCTTGCGACATTTCACTCACAGAATCCCCCTTAGGATCTCTTATAGGGCTGGTTTAGTGGTGATGAATTCCTTCAGTTGTTGTTTGTTTGGGAAGACCCTTATCTCTCCTTCTATTCTGAATGACACACTTGCTGGGTAAGGGATTCTCAGCTGTATATTTTTTCTGTTCATCACATTGAAGATTTCCTGCCATTCCTTTCTGGCCTGCCAAGTTTCAGTAGAGAGGTCTGCTACTACTCTTATGTGTCTACCTTTCTAAGTTTTAACCTGTTTATCCCTAGCTGCTTTCAGAATTTTCTCTTTAGCCTCATATTTTGCCAGTTTCACTAAGATATGTCTTACAGAAGATCGATTCAAGTTATGACTGAACGGGGTTCTCTGTCCTCTTGGATTTCAATGCCTTTTTCCTTGCCCAGATCAGGGAAGTTCTCAGCTATGATTTGTTCAAGTACACCTTCAGCCACTTTCTCTCTCTTCTTCTTCTGGAATTCTTATGGATATTGTTCAGTTTGATTGCATCACTTAGTTTTCTAATCCTGCCCTCATACCCTGGATTTTTTTTATCACTCTTTTTCTCAGTTCCTCTTTTTCCATAATTTTATCTTCTAATTCACCTATTCTCTCCTCTGCCTATTCAATCTGTGCTATGGCCATCTCCATTTTGTTTTGCTCCTCATTGATAGCATTTTTTCCTTCTTCATGACTATTTCTTAGTCCCTTGATCTCTGTAACAATAGATTCTCTAGTGTCTTCTAATGAATTTTCGAGCCCAGCGACTAATTTTATGACTATTATTCTAAAATATTTTCTGTTATATTGCATAAATCCTTTTTGTTTTTTGTTTTTATTTTGTTTATTTATTTATTTTTTCAATATATGAAATTTATTGTCAAATTGGTTTCCATACAACACCCAGTGCTCATCCCAAAAGGTGCCCTCCTCAATACCCATCACCCACCCTCTCCTCCCTCCCACCCCCCATCAACCCTCAGTTTGCTCTCAGTTCTCAACAGTCTCTTATGCTTTGGCTCTCTCCCACTCTAACCTCTTTTTTTTTTTTCCCATCTCCCATGGGTTTCTGTTAAGTTCCTCAGAATCCACATAAGAGTGAACACATATGGTATCTGTCTTTCTCTGTATGGCTTATTTCACTTACCATCACACGCTCCAGTTCCATCCACGTTGCTACAAAGGGCCGTATTTCATTCTTTCTCATTGCCATGTAGTATTCCATTATGTATATAAACCACAATTTCTTTATCCATTCATCAGTTGATGGACATTTAGGCTCTTTCCATAATTTGGCTATTGTTGAGAGTGCTGCTATAATCATTGGGGTACAAGTGCCCCTATGCATCAGCACTCCTGTATCCCTTGGGTAAATTCCTAGCAGTGCTATTGCTGGGTCATAGGGTAGGTCTATTTTTAATTTTTTGAGGAACCTCCACACTGTTTCCCAGAGTGACTGCACCAATTAGCATTCCCACCAACAGTGCAAGAGGGTTCCCATTTCTCCACATCCTCTCCAGCATCTATAGTCTCCTGATTTGTTCATTTTGGCCACTCTGACTGGCGTAAGGTCATATCTGAGTGTGGTTTTGATTTGTATTTCCCTGATGAGGAGTGACATTGAGCATCTTTTCATGTGCCTGTTGGCCATCCGAATGTCTTCTTTAGAGAAGAGTGTATTCATGTTTTCTGCCCATTTATTCACTGGGTTATTTGTTTTTCGGATGTGGAGTTTGATAAACTCTTTACAGATTTGGGATACTAGCCCTTTGTCCGATATGTCATTTGCAAATATCTTTTCCCATTCCGTTGGTTGCCTTTTAGTTTTGTTGGTTGTTTCCTTTGCTGTGCAGAAGCTTTTTATCTTCATAAGGTCCCAGTAGTTCATTTTAGCTTTTAATTCCCTTGCCTTTGGGGATGTGTCAAGTAAGAGATTGCTACGGCTGAGTCAGAGAGGTCTTTTCCTGTTTTCTCCTCTAGGGTTTTGATGGTTTCCTGTCTCACATTCAGGTACTTCATCCATTTTGAGCTTATTTTTGTGAATGGTGTGAGAAAGTGGTCTAGTTTCAACCTTCTGCATGCTGCTGTCCAATTCTCCCAGCACCATTTGTTAAAGAGACTGTCTTTTTTCCATTGGATGTTCTTTCCTGCTTGTCAAAGATGAGTTGGCCATACGTTTGCGAGTCTAGTTCTAGGGTTTCTATTCTATTCCATTGGTCTATGTGTCTGTTTTTGTGCCAATACCATGCTGTCTTGATGGTTACAGCTTTGTAGTGGAGGCTAAAGTTTGGGATTGTGATGCCTCCTGCTTTGGTCTTCTTCTTCAATATTTTGTTGGTTATTTGGGGCCTTTTGTGGTTCCATACGAATTTTAGGATTGCTTGTTCTAGCTTCGAGAAGAATGCTGGTGCAATTTTGATTGGGATTGCATTGAATGTGTAGATAGCTTTGGGTAGTATTGACATTTTGACAATATTTATTCTTCCAATCCATGAGCACGGAATGTTTTTCCATTTCTTTCTAACTTCTTCAATTTCCTTCATAAGCTTTCTATAGTTTTCAACATACAGATCTTCTACACCTTTGGTTAGATTTATCCCTAGGTATTTTATGCTTCTTGGTGCAATTGTGAATGGGATCAGTTTCTTTATTTGTCTTTCTGTTGCTTCATTATTAGTGTATAAGAATGCAACTGATGTCTGTACATTGATTTTGTATCCTGCAACTTTGCTGAATTCATGTGTCAGTTCTAGCAGACTTTTGGTGGAGTCTGTCGGATTTTCTATGTACAATATCATGTCATCTGCAAAAAGTGAAAGCTTGACTTCATGTTTGCCAATTTTGATGCCTTTGATTTCCTTTTGTTGTCTGATTGCTGATGCTAGAACTTCCAACACGATGTTGAACAACAGCGGTGAGAGTGGACATCCCTGTCGTGTTCCTGATCTCAGGGAAAAGGCTCTCAGTTTTTCCCCATTGAGGATAATGTTAGCTGTGGGCTTTTCATAAATGGCTTTTATGATGTTTAAGTATGTTCCTTCTATCCCGACTTTCTTGAGGGTTTTTATTAAGGAAGGGTGCTAAATTTTGTGAATGTTTTTTCTGCATCGATTGACCGGATCATATGGTTCTTATCTTTTCTTTTATTAATGTGGTGTATCACATTGATTGATTTGCGAATGTTGAACCAGCCCTGCATCCTAGGAATGAATCCCACTTGATCATGGTGAATGATTCTTTTTATATGCTGTTGAATTCGATTTGCTGGTATCTTATTAAGGATTTTTGCATCCATATTCATCAGGGATATTGCCCTGTAGTTCTCTTTTTTTACTGGGTCTCTGTCTGGTTTAGGAATCAAAGTAATACTGGCTTCATGGAATGAGTCTGGAAGTTTTCCTTCCCTTTCTATTTTTTGGAATAGCTTGAGCATAGGTATTATCTCTGCTTTAAACGTCTGGTAGAACTCCCCTGGGAAGCGATCTGGTCCTGGACTCTTATTTGTTGGGAGATTTTTGATAACTGATTCAATTTCTTCACTGGTTATGGGTCTGTTCAAGCTTTCTATTTCCTCCTGATGGAGTTTTGGAAGTGGGTGGGTGTTTAGGAATTTGTCCATTTCTTCCAGGTTGTCCAGTTTGTTGGCATATTATTTTTCATAGTATTCCCTGATAATTGCTTGTATCTCTGAGGGATTGG
>NW_024421273.1:0-30318 GCF_014898765.1 Herpailurus yagouaroundi
GACGAGGCTGAGCAGCTGGCCCTGAAGGGCGGGAAGAAGCAGATCCAGAAACTGGAGGCCAGGGTGGGTCTTCTGATGGCACATTTCCTCATTCCAATCCAGGGCCTTTTGAGGACCTAGTGCTGCTGGATGAGTGGGGCATACAGAGATGGAATGAGACACATTCCTTGCTGCCAAAGAGCTTTTAAGGGGACAATTAGACTAGGGCATGAAACCTAGATATAAAACAGAGTGAAAGAAGCACCACAGGTCATTTGAAGAAGCAGAAATCCGTTGAGTGAATGGATCGCAGTAAATGTCTTTAAAATGCCCACGTTTTTACAGGTACGCGAACTTGAAGGAGAAGTTGAAAGTGAACAGAAGCGCAATGTTGAAACTGTCAAGAGTCTACGCAAACATGAGAGAAGAGTAAAGGAACTCACTTACCAGGTAAGGAAAATGGCTAGTCTAGGTTTTCACCCTAGTTTGCAAGGGATCAAAAAGCAAATGTACAACAAAATGTCATGGTGTTTGTACTCTCAAGAGACTCACTCTTAAAAATATTATTTCAGACTGAGGAAGACCGCAAGAATGTGCTCAGGCTCCAAGATCTCGTGGACAAACTGCAAGCGAAGGTGAAAGCTTATAAGAGACAAGCTGAGGAAGCGGTGAGTTCCGAACCCCTTGGAGTGACTGAGCAGCCTCTGGTCTCAGATATGGCAGAACCACTTCATTTAAGGGATGAAAGAAAAGGAGGGTATGGTGAGGAAGGATCAAAGGAAAATGGCCAATGACATTCTAAAGAATGAGAAGAAACCAACCACTCAAGGAGCCAGGGAAAATGGTTCCAGGGAAGGGCAAGAGCAACAAAATGCTTTTGAGTGGAAAAGAGTCTGGTTCAAGGAACAGAAAGAACCACGGAGAGAGCAGTAGAGAAGAGGCAGTAGAGTGAGGTAGGAAGCAGATCACAGGGTCTTCTAGGCCCTGGTAGGAAGTCTGGATTGTATTCCAAGTACAGTGGGACCCTGGGAAGCCACAGGAGGGTTCTGAACTGCTCAGTCATGCCTGGGCTTATACTCTTTAAAGTATATTCTGGCTACTTTGTGGAGAATGGACTGTTGGGTAACACAGGCAGTACAAGGAGACATTTTATGAGGCTTTCCAGGAGGTCCCATGGCTTGTGTTAGAATGGTGGTGGAGCAGACAGAGTGGAGAGACTCAAGACACATTCTGGAGGGAGAAACTACTGGATATGCTAAAAGGTCGCCCTTGGGAGGCGAGAGAGAAAGGAAATCAAAGGCAATTCATCCAGTCTGTGATTTGAATAACCAGGTGGATGGCACAGCAAGGACTAAAATGCGGAACTAAGAGAGGAACAGATTCACAGGGCAAGAAAGAAACAGGAATTCTGTTTTGGAAACACTGAAATACCACTGTATACATAAGTGAAGGTGACAAGTAAGCAGTTAAATATTAAGCCTGGAGCTCAGAAGGTCCCGCTTATGTTCAAACCACTGAGCTCAGAAGATCTTGGTTATGTTCAAATCAACAGATTCTTGGCACTCCACCTTATCTCACTTCTCCAGCCTATGATTTATCTTAAATAATAAATATTGCTGATTTCCTAAGTATTTAAGTATGGGTATATATATATATATATATATATATATACCTACTTATCACAAATTAGTTCCTCTGTCCATGAATGGTTTTCATTTTTCTGCTGACCTCTAAGGTCTGGGGCAGGGAGTGGGTGCGGTGGGGGGGGGGGGGGGGGGGTTGGTGGTGACAGAGAGACTTAACATGTCTCTCTGGCTCTTACTTTCCTCATCTATAAGAGGAAGATCTAAGGTTTTTTTTCAAGCTCTGTTATTTAGTGATTCTAAGTTTTATTAACTTCAAAATTTGAATGCCACATTATGGACGGCTGTCAATGAGCCTTTTAAAAAAGGACAATTACTAAAGACTAAACCCGAACTGGCCTTCCCAAACTCACTGATTATCTGTTCAAACATAATCAGAGACTACTCAAAACTATTTTAAGAAACAAGTTTTCTTTAATTTGTAAACTGCATTAAGTTGTAATAATTTATATTCAATGGGCAATAATTTATACTCCAGGCTATTAGCTCAGTATAACACAGGTGGTATACCTGCATTTTTAGAAGGTTTGGTTTCATTCACCAGACTCAGGGGGACAAAAAGTTTGGAAAACTGACATATTTAGTAATGGCTCTAAGATGTTTACATGTTAAAAAGGAGAACTTTTAGAAATCCTGGTGGCAAATGTCACCTGTCCCTCCTTGTTATCCATGAGTTCAAGAAGCATGCAAGGAAAATTAAAAATAAAAAATAAAATAAAAAAATAAAAAAAAATTCAAGAGCATTTCTCTAGGTTTTTTTTTTAAAAAAAAGGTTTAGTAGAGTGAAGTCTTTTCAAGTAAAAAGAAATTTGAGACCCACTGACCTAAGAAACTAGAAATCCTGACCTTTTTTCCCTCCTAAATGCATTTCCATTCATTCTCAGGAGGAACAATCCAATGTCAACCTCTCCAAATTCCGCAAGCTCCAGCACGAGCTGGAGGAGGCCGAGGAACGCGCTGACATTGCCGAGTCCCAGGTCAACAAGCTGCGGGTAAAGAGCCGGGAGGTCCACACGAAAATCATAAGTGAAGAGTAATTCAACCAAATGCTGAAAAGTGACCAAAGAAATGCACAAAATGTGAACATCTTTGTCACTCTGTTTTCTACTCCGGAGTTTTGCAGATAAAAAATTTATCCGCAAATAACTTGTGAGTCTCTCTTTCCACCCGCCCCCCCCACCACCCCCGTGTCAATTAATCTTTTTCTGCATCAAGAAGAGAAGGAAAGAGATTTTGCTTATATCTTATGGAGAAGGATTTAGTCACCAAGAATAAAATAGGATAGGAACAGCCAGGCCAATCCGTGTTGGTAAATGCCCTAAACCCCCCTTGTCCCTGGGGAGGGGGGAGCAGGTGAAACTACAGGTGGGCATTAGGTGTACACAACATGGAACATCTGATAAGTCTCACTTGGTAAAACATCAGCTAGCTATCAGAGAGGCTGATTTCTATTAACGAAGTAACTTATTTTCTTCATAAGATGGTAGGAAATTCTTGATCCCAAGATTGAGTAGAAATAAATTAAAACACTAATTAGCTACATAAAATAAGTGAAAATATAAAACGTTTGGATTAGACCCTCAACAATATTAACAATGCAAACTCTCCACTATAACTACGTGAACTATTAATTTGGGATTAGGGATTCCTTGAGAGAGAAATATTCTGTATATTTTCTAGTCCTTTTTAAATATGAGAGATTTTTTTCTTTTTTGCCACTGCGATATGTTTAGTTATTTGTTTTCCTGAGCTCCTCCCTCGTTGTGAAACGAGAGTTAAGAATGAATATATTTGCAGTATTTGTGCTCATTCTGGAAAGTTCGGTATCTCTTACAAGGCGTTCTCCCAGTACTTCTGACAGCAGTGGAAGGCCAATTAATCTTTTTTTCAGTCAGTTCCCCCTTCTCATTATTTTCTCTCTGGCTTGCGACGCTGTGCCTTTCTACCATGCTGCAGCAATTGTCCTCATCATGATTAGAATTGGTATCACTACCAGGGAGCTACATGTGCGGGAGGTGGCATGGGCCTCCTCACCTCATTTTTAATAGACAAGGAGCAAGTAAAACAGCAAGTATCTTGTCGACCAGGAATGTAACAAAAGAACATACGAGAACCATACACCTCTTTAAAAAAAATTTTTTTTAATGTTTATTATTTTTGAGAGAGAGAGACAGAGAGCAATCAGGGAAGGGGCAGAGAGCGAGGCAGACACAGAATCCGAAGCAGGCTCCAGGCTCTGAGCTGTCAGCACAGAGCCTGATGTGGGGCTCGAACTCACAGACCGTGAGATCATAACCTGAGCTGTAGTCAGCCACCCAACCGACTGAGCCACCCAGGCGCCCCAAGAACCATACACCTATTTAAAAAAAACAATACCAGATTACTTTTTTTTTTTTTTTTTTTTTTTTAAACGATCTAGTCAGTTAAATTATCCGGCTGCACTCCTCTGGACCTCAGCTCCTGGGGGAAATCCCTCTGGGTTGATATGCACCTTCACTTTTTTTTTCTACTGAGCCTTAGAGACAAGTGTTCATCCTAATGCTGCATCCTGAGCTGTACTATAAATTAAAATCTACCCTTCCCTGATAGCAATGCTCCCCTGGAAGCTCTCCTAAGAGGTGACCTTTACTCTCTCAGGCTCTGAGAACTTAAGTTCTTAAGGAGCCCTGAGCTACAAGCAATATCCTGCCTCCATCCCCAGTGCTGCTCATCCTCTTGTAGAGAGTTCTTCCTTCTTTGAGATTCCTGCTGTTCTGCTTATCCCCCACACCTGCTGCGGTCCTTGACTGACTTCCTTCAGTACGATTTTGGCCCTTCTTCTCTGATCACCCAATTTTTCCCACATTCCTGGGAGATTTCCTCATCCATATGGATGATGTCTCTAGCCCAGTGACTCCCATCCTCCACTGCCTTCTCGTCCCCTGCACCTCGTCCACAGTCCCACTCTGGAAAAGGCCCCAACATCACACTCACCAAATCAAGCACCACCTTTCTGATCTTCCAGCTTGCATGTTGCCCTATCCCTAATCTAACGTTCTTATTTAACCACACTGTACCTCCAATAATCTCTGACCTTTTATTTCTTCCATATTCATTAGCCCCTTTTGCTCTCCCAAGCAAGCAAAAATTCATTATCTTTTGTCCACTCTCTTCACAAAACCCCAAACTTGCTTGCCATCTCCTATCCCCTGCCACACTCAAGTGGAAAGAAACCAAACCTGAATGAATGCAACAGTTCACTGCTCCACATTTCCAAGGAAATGGTACCAGTATAAATTCCCAATCACGGACCCTGCTGGGCCTTCGGTGCTGGAGTTATGCAGTCAACTTGCTCAGTCCCTCTAGTTCTATTTCAGATCTCTGCTCTCCTCAAATCTCCATTCCCTGCCTTTGGCCCCAGAAGATGACCTCACATCCTGCTTAAAAGAAAAACTAGGTGCTCTCAGATGCCAATGGCCTCCCATTTCTGCTGCCAAGCCATATTCATCCTTCGAATGTGGAGGTCGCTCCTCCAATTTAAATTCAGGGCCACCTCATCTGCCTATTCTAAATCTCATACCCTCCCCCCTTCTCAGGATATACAGTGGACACTCCTTTTCTTCCACCTTCTTCTCAATATCTTGCACTCTACTGCATCCTATCTTAAAACTGTCACTTGACCCAATTCTTCACTCTAGTTCCTTTCTCATGTCTCTACTTTCTGACAAAATCTCTCAAAACTGTTACATATACACATTGCTGCCTTTCCTCACCTCCTCCTCAACTCACTCCAGGCTGGTGTTTGTTCCCTCCACGCCACCTAAATGGATCTCACTATGATCCTCAGTGACGTCTTCCTTGCTAAATCGAATGGACACTTCTCAATCTTTAATCACCTCAACCTCTCAATTGCATGTTACACATCTGACCATTCTCTTTTATGGAAATGTCTTCTTCCCTTCATTTCCAAAACTCTGACCTGCTTTGGTGTCCTTCATAGCTCCAGCTCTCCAGCCTCTCTCATTCTCCTTCATCATCTCATCTGCCTCTGTCTAACCATCAGAAGTTTTTGTGAACTCAATGTGATGTGGACCAAGTTTCCATCCTAGGCCCCCTTCTCCTCTCAGTTTACATTTCTCCTTGGATGATCTCACCTGCTCCCTTGGTTTCTATTACCATCCATAACGTATGGATTCCAAATTTACACCCCAACTCTAGTTCTGTACTCTGAACTCCAGGCTTGATGTCTCTGCTAATAGAAGAAACTTTAAACTCAACATGGCCAAAATTAATTCATGACCATAGCCTCCGATCCTTTAGCCTCTCTTGTAGAGAGGCTTATCACAGCGCATGGCAACGGTGATCATTCAGTTCCTCAATCTAACTATTTAGGAACCAGCCTTGAGACCGACCAACCTGTCCTTCACTCACCCATTTCCAATCGGTCATCATGGTTTTTTCTTCACTGCCCTGAAATATCTTTCAAGACCATCAACTCCGTCTTTTCCACCATGTTCCCCATCCAAACTGCCATCATCTACTGCCTGGTCTCCCACACAACTACTCTTCTTTCCTGAGTCTAAACCATTCTGACAGAATCTAAACTGCAGCCAGTGAGAGCTTTCTAAAAACAATACACTGGCCACATCACTGTCCCGCTTAAAGTCACCCCTCTTTTCTCATAGCATAAAGATTAAAATCCTGAGGATGGCCCTCGCCTACCCTGTAAGCTCCACCTTGTGATACACTCTGCCTTCCTCTTGTGTGTCTCAGCCTCACTGATCTCCTTTTTAGTTCTAGGGACATACTCTGAGCCTTCTCACCTGCCCTGGCTTCAAGGACCCTCTCACGTCTTACCTCTATACTTCGACTAGCTAGGGCCTATTCATCCTCTAAATCTGAGCTTAAATTTCACTATGTTAAGAAAAAGACCTAGACCCTCCCGAATAGGTCTGATTTCCCTGTTGTATGCTCTCTTTACTTATCACTTAACTAAACTGCAAATAAGTAATGTCATTCTCCCTCATTAAAATGGATGTTACATGAAGCATATATAGGTTTGGGGTCTTTCTTATTCACCCGTATATCCCTCCACTTGACATTGTGCCTTGACCAGAGTGTCTGCTCAATAATGACATTTTGGAAGTATGAATGAATGAAAATTTCCATACCTTTGAATTTGCTGCCTGCATGCCCTCCCCTTCTTATCCATCTGGCAAATGTTTACCCATTCCTTAAGTCTCAGCTTCGACATGGTTCCCTTTAAAGCCTTATTTAAGAGTCAAAGCATCCCCTGATAAGTGTTCTAGGACCTGCAGGTGGACGGAAATGTTCCTTTCCCGTACTTTCATCTCACTGTCCTATTCTCCTCACTTCTGCTGCTGCCTCTGACCATCATACTCTCACCTCCTCTTTTGTAAGTGCACCCTACTTATCCTTCAAGGGCACTGGCTCCAAGCAACCATCCCTAAAAGGAAGAAGAATCTCTCTAGAGCAATTACCTATACCTTCTCCTGTTCAATTATCCCTTCCTGTCTTCTCTTTCCCACCGAGATATTCTACCCCGTCTTATCTCTTATGTTCAGTTACTGCACCCTGGCCATGTCTCCTTCACAGTCACAGTATTTTGTCTTAACTCTCTCGTCCAGTTATTTCATCCTTTCTTATCTCTCTGCTCATTTATTGCATCCTGTATGATCTCTTCTGCCCAGTTATTCCATTCTGCCTTATCTTTCCCGCCCAGTTATTGCATCCTGTCTGATCTCTCCCATTTGTTTTTGCACCCTGTATTATCTCGCCTGCTCATTTGTTGCATCCTGTCTTCTCTTCCCCTCATTTATCGCATGTTTTCTTATCTCTCCTCTTCCATCACTGTATCCTACCTTGTCCTTCCCATTCAGTTATTGCATCCTGTCCTCTCTCTCTCTTTCCCTCTCATTTATTGCATGCTTTCTTGTCTCTCCCCTTCAATTACTGCATCTTGTCTTATCTATTCTGCTCAGATGTTCTATCCTGCCTCATGGCTCCTGTTCAGTTAATGCACCCTGTCTCTCTCTCCTCTTCAATTCTTGCAATCTGTCTGATCTCTCCTGTTACCCAAGGAAATTCCAGAATTTAGATTGATTAGTCTGGTTTACTCATTTAAAGAAAAAGAGTTGTATTTATTCACATTTTACTTCTGAATTTTGCCCAACTACAATATATATTTAGGGAAAAAATAGTTTCTTAAAACTTTTCTCTTACTTTCAACACCTTCAAAAACAATGGGCAACTGTTTACACAGTGACATGTATAGAAATGTAAAACATCCACAAACAACCAGCACAGGAATACTAAAAGATTTACTTCATTTCCCCTACACAACTGCCTCTTACTTCTTTACAATTCTCTCTTGTTGATATCCTGCCACCTGGGAATATAATATATTCTCCTCCTACCAGTACTTCCAATCGTGTAGAAGATACCAGCTATCAGCACGGACGGCAACACTTTATTGGTACTTGTTTTCTGGAATAGGAAACTTAGCACCATAACGTAAGACTTGAACAGAAAAACGATCCTAGACGTGTGTCTTGCTGTCTAACTGGAACTAAGAAGGACAGAGAATTTGAAAAGATTTAAGTTAAAATTAGATTTGTCCCACTGATTTATTTTTATTATAGTTCACCAATACATGGGAAAATAGATTGTCAAATATTAATTATTAATGTTGCCTGCATGGTGGGGACAGCACATGACTTCTTATACATAAGAGTAGGAATGTCAGCTAATACCTGGCGGGGAGCAAGAGTGAGCCAAACAACTACATACCAAGCCCTGGGAATCAGGGAGGCCCTATACAATGAAAGAGAATAATTAGAAAGAGCTGAATGATTCTGTCTCCCCATTCTTTTCCCATCTAGACTTGCTTCCCCAGGAATCTGTGTGCATCTGAGTTAATTTTAACACCTAGTAGGTGCTCCTGTATTCACTCTATTCAAGGAAGTGGAAAGGTGTAGACGGCTAGAAGGGGTGGGTGATAAGCGAGCAAAACTTACATGTCGTGTAGGGACAAATTATTGATGTGCTCCCAAGACAGAATTTCTGAAAAACACCTTCAAGGCTCTCCCTACATGCTGTGGCACAGAAAACACAAGTCTCTACATTTCTCTATCTCTTTAGCATCATGTACTTTGCATAGATTTGTGTATCATGGGCTAGTTTGCTTATGGCATCCTGGTTTTGGATATGCTGGCTTCTGGTGGGCAAGGTTATGGCATGTTCAACAACAGGACAACATAACACCGCATGCAGTTCTCATAAAATGCAGCTTTCACAAAATGTAAATCAGTAATTTGACGGGAGGTCTCTCATTTATCATTCTGTTAGCTGTTTACTTCTGGCATAGCTTTTATTGTGTCAGTAAAATCACTAAATAAACGTGGAATCTCAGAGTTGGAAGGGACACTAGAGGCTGTAGAGCTGGTGACTAGGTGACAGTCTTGGGGGCGGCCCTGCCTGGGCCGAGTCTCCGCTCCACCACACACACACTAGCTATGTGATCCTGGGCAATTTATTGAACCAGACTGAAGCTCAGTCCCTTTTCAGTAGACAGCATAATGGCATTTTCTACTCTTGAAGTTTGCATGAGGATCAAATGAGGCAATGCAAATCAAATACTGAGAATATACACGTGGCTCTTGGTAGACACTGAAGATACGGACCTATTTTTCCTTCACTCACTTCCCCACAATTGTCCCTGCTTGGAATGCTCTTCATTCAGATCTCTTCAGAGGTAATTCTTTCGCATGATTCAAGTCTTGGTTCAAAGAAGTCTATCTTGCTTGCCACACCAGTGTGGCCCCCTGCCTACAGTAATCTCTACCTTGTTACTCTAACTTACACTTCTTATAGCACGTGATATAGAATAAAAAATACATCTTTAACTTTTTTTTGAATGAATTCATTGTATCCACCACCCCCTTCCATCAAAATGTCAATTCCAAGAGAGCACGGACTTCTTTTTTTAAACTCTTGTATGTCTGCCCAATAAATACCAATTAAATGAATAAATACCACTATGGAAAGCATTTCTGTACATAATAATGAGTAAAAAACCAAGTTGAAGACCATCAGTATATATAATCCCATTTGTATAGATAAATAAATAAATAAATATATATATATATATATATATATATACACCCTATACATTTATATACAAATATGATATATTTGCATATAATACACTATATGTTTGCATGTGTAGAAAATTAGCTCTGGGGAATAGTTTGAGGTAGGTGAGTATATAGTCATCACTGCCCTTCTCATGATCAAGATCTGTACATTCACAAAAATCTCAACCTCAAGCATCCCATTCAGTC
This sequence comes from Herpailurus yagouaroundi, assembly GCF_014898765.1. Classification (NCBI taxonomy): domain Eukaryota; kingdom Metazoa; phylum Chordata; class Mammalia; order Carnivora; family Felidae; genus Herpailurus; species Herpailurus yagouaroundi. The sequence continues at coordinate 9,965 of NW_024421273.1, forward strand.
TCTGCACAAATTACCAAAGCATACAAGGAGAAATAAATAATCTGAATAGATGCACATCTATTAAGGAAATTGAATCAATAATTAATAAGCTTCTAAAACAGAAATCATCAGGTTCAGATAATTTCACTGGTGAATTCTACCTAAGATTTAAGGAAAAATAGTATCAATTCTCCACAATGTCTTCAAGAAAAAAGCAGAGGGAGCATTTTCTAACTCATTCTATGGGGCCAGAATGACCTTACTATCAAAACCAGATAAAGATATTATAAGAAAGAAAAACTAGTTCAGTGTCTCTTATGAACATCGATGCAAAATTCCCCAACAAAATATTAGCAAATCAAATCCGACCACATATGAAATAATCACACATCACCACCAAGCGGGATTCATTCCATTCAATCTCTAACACCGCCTCTTCTTCCAGCTCACCTACTCCAGATATCCCATCATCTCCATTGACCCCTACCACTTTTTCATTGTTCTTTCACTTCCTTCTTTAACCAGGCTTAAATTTCATGGCCCAACATTATAATAACTCACTCGAAAAGATTCTTAACTCCGTTGGCCTTCTCTCTAGATTTCACTTGCCTGACAAAGTCTCACCTTGGTTAAACCCAGATTCTCTATGGCTACATCCGAGCATCTGAACTTGCTGGAGAAAAACAGATCCGCTAACCTGGTCTCACTTTAACTACAAGATTATAACTCAGTACTCCTGGGTGAGCCTCTCCCTCTTCAAAGAGAACACGTCACACCTTCTCTCTGTATACCCACTACATCTCCTTCAACTGCCCTCACTCTCAGCCAGTGACCTTGCCTCATACTTCACTGAGGAAACAGAAGCAAGCAAATAGGAACCCCCTCATCTTCCCACCATCAAATCTATCAGCTAACCTGCATCTCGCTCTCACTCTCCGTCTTCTTTCCTAACCCTAACCCTTGTCCATGTTCCCATCAGAGCCTCTGGACTCCAGTCCCCCTTGCCTTGCCGCTCACAATAATTCCCTCTTCTCCTGTGTCATCAGTTTGTCTTAACTCTACAGAATCCTCCTCATCGGCACAAATATGCTTAGTCTCTCCCCTTTTTTAACAAACTTTCCCTGGACCCCATGTCTGCCCCCAGGCATCACTGTATTTATTAGCTACCCTTCTCAACAATCCTTTTGTTCTCTGGCTTTTGTTATGGGACATAATACTTGCCCCTAGCTGTTGAATCACCCCCAGGTTTTGTTCTCAGAGAACACAGGTACTATAAAACAAAGGCTGCTGTGTCCCTTCCAGATTCTAAATTCCTGACCCTCAAAATCCATAGGCATGATAAAATGTTTGTTTTAGGCCATCATCTGGGGCAGTATGGTAAGTCAGCCACACTAACAGGAACACGGCCCAAGCCACCATTATGATCCATCTACACTGTGGCAGTGAGTAGCCTGCTGCCTCTCCTTGGCCTCCCCTTGCTGCCCTGCAATCTACATTCAACACAGGCACCAGAGTGGTTCTTTTAAATCTTCAGCCCCCCTTCCTAAACTTCTCCTCTGGCTCTCCATCTCATTCAGATTAAAAACCAAGTCCTGACATGGTCTCACAAGCTCCTACGTTAACTGACCCTTCCCACTCCGTCTGCCGCCACGCTACCCCCTTGTCCCCTGACAGTGTGCTTCTGTTTCAGGCTTCTTCACTGATCCTTCAACACTTTAGGGTACTCCAGCCTCAGGACCTTTACATTTTCTGTTCCCTCTGCCTGAAATATTCTTCTTCTACATACCCACATTGCTTGTTTCTTAACTTCCCTCAAGCTTCTATTCAAATGTCTGTCACCTTCCATGAAAAGCCTTCCAAGATCACCCACCTTGGTACAGTTCTCCCTTCCCCCTTACTCGGTTTTATTGTCCCTTTTAGCATGTAGTATCATCTGGCGTACTACATACTGACTTCTTTGTCTGTGTATGTCCACCCCCATTGACTGAAGCATGAGCTTGGCCAGTTTGGGTAATTTATTAGTACATAGTGGACATTTAGTAAGTATGTGTAGAGTAGAAAAGCGAGTGAATGACTCTACCCACACCCTGGAATGAGAATTCTGCACAGTGCTATAAACAACCGACTTAAAATGAATATGCAACTTCTCTTCAACAGTGATGACCCATTGGGAGTCCCAGACGAATTTTTAAAAAGACAAACAACAAATGTGACTTGCCGAATCTCAAGGGGTTTCGTTGAGGCTGTGTTGCTATGCCGGATACCACAGAAGCTAGGACTGGGTGCCAACTATAATTTTTGGACAAAATTCATCTAATAAAACCATAAAACCACAATAATAACCTTGTTCGCTGACATTTCCTAGCCACCACCTCTCTGTGGTCCTTTACTACCATCTGGACTCCCTGGGTACATTCAGGAGTGTCAGCATGTCATTGTGACCTTTACTTGGAATTACAAAATGTCTGCTTCAGCAGCCCCTGGTGACACTGTTCTAAGCATCTTACATATGTGTAGGTATGTATGTGTGGGTGTATGTCTGTGGGTGTGTATATTTAAGAATTAAGTGATTATATATAACCTCCAATAATAATCATCTGTAATGCCTTTATTACTCATAAAGGCAGTTTATACTATAGATTATTTACATAGCCTAATTTAATTCATACAACTCTATAAAATAAAGGGAATCTCAGGTTTTCACTAAATTTATGCTTTTAGTAGATGAAGGAGTCCAAGATCACAGAATCCTATAACATTTCCAAATCTGCAAGGATAATGGGGGGACACGCAAGGGAAAAGCTCTTATCCAAACTGCTTAAACACAGCATCCAAATCACAAAGAACCTCACAGATACAAGAAGGCTTAGCACTGTTTTCCTGTATTTCCTGTTCACACAGTCCTTAGAGACGCAGGTATAAGGGAAAGGCCTCTCCCTCATTCAGCGCTGCTACTCTTCTGTCCTTGTCCAAGCTCTGCAAGTTTCTCTGACCCATTCCTGGTGGTCTATGCCAGTCTCCACAAGACCCCTGCCCCGTTTCAGAGCTTTCAAGATCTGGATGATCAGTCGGTCTCTGCAGTTTGTCAAAGCTCTGTGTTTTAGGTACAGTCCTCACTAGCTATAGTTGCATAACTCAGCCTGTGTCTTGGTCCCATCCACAGTGTCTTCTCCTATCTTTTAGTTCTAAAAGTGGTGGGTGTGCTTGATAATATAGTTATTATGTCTAGAACTTAGGTACCAAGTTCCAAAAGAAGTAAAAATAAATGAGTTGTGAAAATCTTAACATAGAAAAAAATCAGAAGACATTTCCTCTTTCTTAGACCCCCAACATTTTGTGTACATTGCTGAACTTCTGAGAGTCATTTCCACAGAGATTTTTTAGAAAATAAAAATGTCTGCCTTCCACAGGATTGTATCAAAAGAAATAAAAAAAAGTATAAAAGATTCAGTCTGTTAATGTGTTAAAGAGAAAATTCTAGCTCAATAGGATGCATAAAAATAGTGATCACATTAATCAGTAATTTAAGCTAGCAGATGATAGTAAAAAATATCACATCGGATCTCAGGGACACACTTAGAGTAGATAGATTTCCCGTCATATTCGGCAACAGCTGTGTATGTGGCAAAACCACCAAAACCCAATTTGCAAGTATCATGGGCATATGGCATACTCCCACTCATCTTCTCAATCCACAAGAGTTTTGTGGATACCACGTCTTTCCTCCCACCTTAAATCAAAGTATGTAGTACCCACCTCATTAGGGCTACAGCTAGTCATGAGGATTTGCCCGTGAACTAGGGACGCATGTCTGTGTCTCCTTCCATTATGCAGGGGAAACACGCGTGAACATCACACGGCATCCTGGTGTCCCCTCAGTGAAAACAAATGAGCTGGACGTAGCCATGGCAAGTTCTTCAGAAAAGGAACAGAAGTGTTTATATCTGTTCTAAATCCCTTACGATGCCTGCACTGGTCTACCGCCACTGCCTAACCTGACAATTCGTTTTCTCCATCACGTTTAGCTTTTCAGACTTTAAAAGCATCTATCGCCAGTGTTTCTAAAATCGGGACCCAGGCTAGGAATTTTCTGCCTTAATATCCATCACTCACTGCTTCCAAAGACAGTGTCAGATCTAAAATTCATCCCAGCTCCTTAATGGCTTTAAGCGCTAAAAACCAATTAGTCCTAAATTCCTCACGTCCAGCTCGTTCTGTCGGACCAACTTTAGAGGCAGGAGAGTAAGTGGGGGCCTGGCTTTGAACTCCATGGTGAATGATGTAACAGCAAAGCTGGAGAAACAGCCTTAGAAGCCCTGAATCCCTGTCCCCTATCAAATGCCTATAAAGAACTCTAGGTTATCCTCTGTCAAATTATTTATAGGTGACAAGAAATATTTCTAATTATATCCATTCACAGCCACAGTCAGTGAATATTGTGCAAAGAGATTTGCCAAAAATGGTTTTGCCAAGTAGGTTCCAGTTCGGACAGCTGAGGTGGCAGCTTGTGCTTGCAGAACAGTCTCTATAAAAGTGGAGCCCACATGCCTTGGCCCCGTCCTTCATCAAAATTCCTCAAGGTATGTATACGTGGAGGGCATCTGGCTGGTTCTACAGTCCTGGTGGTGAGGACCATTCACTTAAGGGAGATGGCTACTCTTTCCAAATTTTAATTTTTCTTTCCACCATTCCTAAGAATGACACGGTACACAATATAGTTACTTGTATTTTGTGATTAAGTGGAAAAAAGAAGAATCTACATTCTCTTAGTTTTTTTTTTTTCTTTCAACAGTAGTTGTCTGCTTTGAGCCTGCCACCGTCTTCATCTGGTAACACACGAGGTAAGAGTGATTTATTACTGCACTCTAAACAACAAAGGGATCTCTACTGCTAAGTCCTAAAGAGCTACCATTTTATTTCCTGGTTTAGTGATGGGAATAAGGTAATACAAGGAGCAGCTGTTCTTTAAAAATGGCTTCGCGTAAAATATTGACTTTTCAGACCACTTACCCACACGAAATTTAATGACTAGTCTCCTTCATGTGCTGTTAGCACTTCAGAAAGAATGCCAACAGTCACGTGTAATATTCTAATGTGGACTGCTCGTCCAACTTAACCAGGAAAGCTGTATTATAGAGACCATTTGGTAAAATCAACAACGTGTTGGTCGCGGAGTCAAAATTTCCAGGTGCCAATCCAGGCTTTTCACGGGCTCTGGCTGCCCGAGGGAAGCCAGTTGGTTTTACGTGTCTTTAAATACAGTGTACCGCGGTGGAATTAGCACTGGCCCTGGATGTAGGGGAACAGGGCTCGTGCCCCAGCCCCGCTGTCACACCTCTGTGGTGCTGCATGACCCCTTCACCTTTCTGGGTCTTCCTTTACTTATCAGTAAAATGAGGACGCCACATTCTAGGTGACTGCTGAGGTACTTCCCAGCTCCTGCCATCTATAACGTAAACCAGTCGTTTCCAAGTTCTCCTCCACAGAATCAAAACATTCAATGGACCTCCCTCCGACCAACTCCACATGTTGGGACCTGTACTTTTAGCATTACGTTAGAAAGATACATAATGATGAAAAACAGCTACACATTTAATACATTTTTAATTAGTTTATATTTAATGGGAAGCTATAGTCACTTAGACTTTCTAACAGAAAACACTGTTTGTTTGATGATGTTGCTTGCTCAAACTTGAGGCAATTATCGCTGTGCAGATGGATTCAAGAGTCCCCTGCAACAACCCTGAGGATCCTTGGGGGCTTGTGACCCCACAGGTCGGGAAACCACTGATCTCAGACATGAGATGGCAAGGGTGACTTCCTTTCTGTGTTCGGTGAATACACTGCATTACAGTAATCTCTATGTGGTAGTGTGCTGTTAATCCAAAATGGCCTTGTATAAAAACACAGAAACAAAAAATAACATTAACAGGTAACATTTTTCCTTCGAAGAAAAAAACTGTTAAATATTTAATATTTGTCCCCTGGAAATATGCTGAAATTTCACTGGATCATCAAGAGGTTTTCATAGATGTGAACGAGACTGATTTTAGAGCTAGAATATGTGGCAAATTCCACATCTAACATCTCAATCGCGAGGATGTTTAATGCTGATGACAAAATACCAAGACCCCTTCTGAAAAGCTCACCTGAGGTGAAGGCTGCTGTTCTCACTGTCATTGACAACCAAGATACTGTTTTCCAGAAACCAGCCCCTCTTCCTCTCCACAGAAGTCACCTTCTGTCACTTGTCGCTTGTCTCGTCCTTGCCATCAAGGCAAGAGGATTTATTTTCTTGTAATCAATTTGTCAGTGGGAAAAAAATTTCAAGTTCATTTTGGCTTGAAACTTTATACTGGCTATCCACTTCAGAAGAGATATTCAAAGAACTGGTTTTGGGGTTTTGTTTCATATTTTGTTTTGTTTTGTTTTTAAAGGAAGAAGAAAGAGAGATCTGAAATAAGAATCAGATAAAAATAACTGGTATGCTGAAATCCAGCTAAAAACAAAGAGAATATAGACTAAAAATACACAAACGCTATGAAAATTTTTTTTAATTAAAACGGTTTTCTAAAGTTATCTTTTGTTTTAATAACACTGCTTTCACATAATTTAAGAAGTGATCAAGGAGACTTAATTTTGGCTTAGGGAAAAATCATTTGTTGGATTTTCAACTTTCATTGCATTTACTTTTCCCTTTATTTACCTGATATCTAAATAATGCACTCCTAAACTGGGAGTTTATTTGTGCTTATTAACTATTTTAATTTTGGACCGTGTCCTGAATGAACAGATTTACCTTTTAATCAATCTAATTTTAAAAATATGACATCCAATGTATGTATCTGATTTTAAAAATTTGGGCCAGGAGAAAAATTGGACAAAATATGTGAGTTTTTACATTAGGTTCAGATTGTAAAGCCATTGAAAACAGTTATTTTCCATGGTTTTGTATCATTGCAATGTCAAAAAAAAAAGTGGGAAGGGGGAATGGAAAAAGGAAACAAAGCTAAGCAAGCAGAAAAAGAAAATATTCTGAACACACTTGGGGCATCACAAACATTGCTGACTGAAATATGAATTCTTCCACATTTCTCTGCAAAGCCTTACAACACAGAGGATGCAATGGAGGCCTCAAATGTCACAAACATGAAGCTGCCAATATAAGGCTTTCCAACCTGTGATCCGATCCCTCAGCACCTTTGTACAGGACACGAGAGTGATCCCGACAGGTGGCAGTGAGGAAACGGGCGAGGCCAATGAGGCACCGGAACGTGAAACCAAGAGGACAACGTCCACACTCCCCCAGCCTCACCGTCAGGCTCTCTCTGCCCTCTAGGTACACCTGTGCTGTGTTGCTGCCAATAACCCCCAGCCATGAGTTCCGACGCTGAGATGGCCGTTTTTGGGGAGGCAGCTCCGTACCTCCGAAAGTCTGAAAAGGAGCGCATTGAAGCCCAGAATAGGCCCTTCGATGCCAAGAATTCTGTCTTTGTGGTGGATGCTAAGGAATCCTACGTGAAAAGCACAGTCCAGAGCAGAGAAGGGGGGAAGGTGACGGTGAAGACTGATTCTGGGGCTGTAAGTAACACAAAGGGAGGTGGGCAAACGTAACTGATGCTTTTCTGTTCCTCAGCTGATAAGCACTAGCTCCTTCTCTTAACAGACTGTCACAGTTAAGGAAGATCAAATCTTCTCCATGAACCCTCCCAAATACGACAAGATCGAGGACATGGCCATGATGACCCACCTGCACGAGCCCGCCGTGCTGTACAACCTCAAAGAGCGTTACGCAGCCTGGATGATCTACGTGAGCACCCCCTTCTTTTTCTTTTCACTTTCCACTAACTTCATGAACTATGTTAGCTAAACCCTATTAAAGACTTTTTTTTTTATTTGGTTATTATATTATCTTAAGACTAATCATCTGGTTACTGTTGTGAATTCTAATGTATTTGAAAATGTGCATGGGAAAAGCCATCTACTTAATGCTGAATTCATTGGCAAACTGAAGCATCTTGTGTAGGGTGTGTGTGGGTGGGAGGCAGCCTTAGGAGAACCATCCTGGTGCTCTGGTCCCTCTCCCTTTGCACATCGAGCAGTATTTCCAAGGTGATTGCTGACTGAGCAAGCTTGTCATTTCCCAGACCTACTCGGGCCTCTTCTGTGTCACCGTCAACCCCTACAAGTGGCTGCCGGTGTACAACCCCGAGGTGGTGACTGCCTACCGAGGCAAGAAGCGCCAGGAGGCCCCGCCCCACATCTTCTCCATCTCCGACAACGCCTATCAGTTCATGCTGACGGGTGAGTCCATAATTACAATTTACGGAGTCATTTATAAAGTAAGTATATACTGATAACACAAAAGACACAGAGGCAGTACTTTGAGAATAAAATGTTCAGCACAAACATAATAATAATGATAGTATGCTAATATGGCAAGTAGTATACTATAATAATAAAATTGGGAAATATACTTAGAATAAAATGGACCAGTTCCAAAAACATGGAGAATTTTGCTTATATTTCCATGGTAAAATCCATACTAATTAATGCTAATTTCAGCTCAAAATTAACCAAATGTAGGTACCATCTATGCATTTTAATCACAGCTAATGTGTCCTCTCTCCTAGAGAGTGAGCTTTGAAAGCTCATAGTGACAGGTCGCCACAATCACGACACAAAACTTTGGATGGGACATTAATAGCATGATGAGATTTTGCACTATGGACCAAGTGGCTAAATGGATAATGGAGCCAGTACTCATTGGATATTGATACATGACTCTCACAGACATTTTGTTGAAATAGTGCATCACACGTTCCATGTCACACTAAAGGTCACAGGAGTGCAACACACTGTCTAATTAACACATCTTTTTGCTACTTATTTTAAAAAGAATCTTGTGAAAAAAGCAAAGCACCAATCCATATAGTTATTTTTGTGTGTGTGAGTGGGGGGTTTTAAAAGGCAATTTTGAGTTTGCAAGCACTGTGTTAATCTATGTGCTAAGTGTATTTTTCAGCATTATCTCCGGTTTCTCTTTCACAGATCGTGAGAACCAGTCGATCCTGATTACGTATGTAGATTTCAGTGCCTTTCTTTCTGTTGGATTTTGGTCGTGGTAGTGGTTAGACTCTGACTTGTCCCTCCGTGTGGACTTGGCAGCGGCGAATCCGGGGCGGGCAAGACCGTGAACACCAAGCGTGTCATCCAGTACTTTGCAACCATCGCAATCACTGGAGAGAAGAAAAAAGAAGAACCTACTCCTGGCAAAATGCAGGTGGGTATGATACTCTTCCCAGGATGCAAGACATCAGAGGCTCTGAAAAATCTGACCAAGTCCTTTAGAGCCACGGCCACCAATGTAGGTGACGCTCAAATGCGGAAAATAACTCTTGGGTGGGCTGTAAGAATGAGATGATTGATTGTTGCTGGGTGCGCCAGGTAGTAGTTCTCACAACCATTTATGAGGAGGAAAAACCAGGCATTGTGGAATACAGAAATCAAGGCCATGTCACTAGAGTACCTCCCTCCCCCACTTTGTCTTCCTTCTACTTGCTGCAGAAAGCCTCCCCAAAGTTACATAGGTCTGCGAAGGGAGAAGGGGACAGGAGAGGAAGTCAATGGGAGGCTACCTCAGCAGACTGCAACTCATCTTGTCCGGGGTCTTTTTGTCCATCTTCCTCATTTCTCTTCAGGGAACGCTTGAAGATCAAATCATCAGCGCCAACCCCCTACTGGAGGCCTTTGGCAACGCCAAGACCGTGAGGAACGACAACTCCTCTCGCTTTGTGAGTCTCTTGCTCTTCCTTTTCACGTGAACGTCAGCACTGACACTTCTGCACGTGTGGTGTCGACATCTTTACCATCTGTTCGGTCCGTAGCTAAAGAAAACATTTGTCTGCCTTTGAATGTGTACAAAAAGTCTTCCTTTGCCTTTTTAAGGGAAAATTCATCAGGATCCATTTTGGTGCAACAGGCAAACTGGCTTCTGCAGATATTGAAACATGTAAGTTAATAAATATTAGGGATTAAAAATCTTTATCTTCCAGGGAATATATTGAAAATCTTATTTGTGTTAGGTGAACTTTTCAAATGCTTAATTTTCCATTGTGCCTTTTCTTTTAAACGTGCTCGATCTGCCTTTCTAGATCTGCTAGAGAAGTCCCGAGTTACTTTCCAGCTAAAGGCTGAAAGAAGCTACCACATATTTTATCAAATCATGTCCAACAAGAAACCAGAACTTATTGGTAAGAAGTATCTGTGATTTATTTCCACCGAGGAAGAATAAAAGCCCTTCTTCCTAATAGTCCCTCTAAAAAGTTTCTCATGACCAAAGTAATTCTGGCTATACTTGTTCTTTTCCACGTGCACAGAAATGCTCCTGATCACCACGAACCCATACGACTTTGCCTTTGTCAGTCAAGGTGAAATCACAGTGCCCAGCATTGATGATCAGGAAGAGTTGATGGCTACAGATGTAAGTAATAAGTACAAAACAGGAAAAAGCAAATTCATCTTGCAGTATATGACACTCTCCTCTATAGAGTGAACAGCATTAGCAGAAAGACATTAGGGGCAATATTACCTTTCAGGCTTCCTTACCCTTGGAACAAAGTTATAGGATGTGTCAATGACCTCTACCATGTATCAGAAAACTTTAAAAGTCTGGAATAAACATCGAGCGTTAGGCATTTCTCAGCTGGTTGGCTCCTTTTTCCTTTTTTTCTCATTGGTCATTGGGGTCCATTTTTGTACTCCAATAGTGACATTTCTCCTATGTCACACCCTACAGCCAAGAGTCTGGGAAAAGGAGCTAAAAGATTTTTAACAGAACATGATACTTCCACAGTTCTTCTGTAACTGGACGTAAATACGAACTTTGTTTCAAATGTAACTCTGTGGGCCAATGGTATTCCCTTCTCCCCCCCAACTCCACCCCATGTAGCATTTGAAGAAATGGATTCTCTACCTCAAAAATTCGTTTTGGGACTCCATGAACGTTTAGTTTTGGGAACTATAGATTCTCTCTCCCTTCTCTTCTTTTTTTAAGGATCGTTGCTCTTTTATTTTCTTTATACATATACTTATAGATATTTCAAGTTTTCTTTTGAATTTCTGAATAGTCAACCTTCAATTATTCTCAACTTTAAGACCAGTGGGAACACCCCAATATTCCCAAGACAAGATTGAGAGTTGCTTACAAGAATACTTTTTCTCTTAAAATATTACTTTCAAAAACTCTATGAACTATTTGTGTGCCTTTATCTGATAAATAACAGCTTTCACAAGCTTTAACCCATTATTATTCCTATGTCCAAAAGTGTTAGGAGTTGAGAGGTTAAAAAAAAAAAAAAAACTTAGTAGTCTTGCCCCAAGACTTCTGTAATATTAACATGGAGGCATTTTGAGTAGGTCGGGTCAGTGAGCTGGAAGTAAATTATCTGGAGAGTCTTAGGAGACACGAGTGTTACATAACCAAGCTCTCTCTGCTTTCTCAAAGCCTAACATGGGCAACTAAGAAGGTGATCAAAATCTGATAGAGAAAAAAAGATACAACAATACTTCAATGAAAGCAGTTCTGTTCAGAAATGTCTCTTCCCTGCATGAGGAACAACCAGGTGAAGTTTCCTGCCAGGCATCTCACGGGACCTGATATCATAGAAGAACATGGGGAAAAACACAGGGCACGTGCTGTCCTCCTCATACCCTCTTCCCAACTTCACCTGCCCTGTCCAGGAAGGCAGGCTAGGATTACATATTTGGTTGGGACAACACAGGAGGAAAAGGAGCAAACAGACTTGTGAGGCAAAGGGAACGCATAAGATAAGAAACATACGGGGCAAGGCTGGGGTCATGTGGAGAAACGGGAAGTGCGTTGGCCTTGGCATCCAAAGCCAAGGCTCTGAGTCCTGGCTAGGTGAGTGTGGACAAGTCGCGTAAGATCTTCCCTGTTCACCTGACTCTATGGGAAACTGATGCATACCTCTTGGTGCTGCTTTGTGGAACTAAGTGCTAAAGAACAGGAGTGCCTTTAGACAGCAAAGTGCTAGTCAAATGCAAAGGCGAGACAGGGTGAGAAGGTGGGGAGGCAGGCCCCTGTGTACTGAGGGCATCTGCCATGGTGATCATTGCGAGCCGAGTCAATTCCAACTCTTTCCACAGAGTGCTGTGGACATTCTGGGTTTCAGCACTGACGAAAAGGCTGCCATCTACAAGCTCACGGGCGCCGTGATGCATTATGGGAACATGAAGTTCAAGCAGAAGCAGCGTGAGGAGCAGGCCGAGCCTGATGGCACCGAAGGTACCTACACTCCCTGCTTGCTCATATCATTTAATTGAGATTACAGCTGACACCATCAGTTCCTCAAGGGCAAGGGCCCTGGGTTCACTTTCTTGACTTATCCGACAGTGGGGAAAACTAGAAGGGCACAGAAATGACACACACTGCATGTTTTACACAACTGAGATTTGTGGAGACGTGATTTCTGCCCATTCCATTTTTCACTGCTTACTGTACGCTAGTATTTACGATCTGATTAAAGCATTTTTCATCCCAGTCAATAATTTGTGTGCCCACATGCACTGGAGGAAAAAAAAAAAAAAACTGATCAGAATTTTCCCGTCACTACTCCTCTAGGTTAGAATTTCACAAATTATTTTTATCTGTGGTCTACTTTAGCTATGTTTTAAATATCACACAGAGCATCAATTCCCCAACTTCCAAATTATCATCTCAAAAAAAAATGACTAAAATTAGTGTGAAAGTTGGCAATGCTTTTGAAGCAATATGAACAAATGGTTTTGCCACATTTGCACATATTACTCTTTGAGCAGAACTTTTTCTCTTTGTCATTGTCCTTCACACCTTAAGCTGTGCACACTGTGGTTTTTGTTTTGTTTTGTTTTGTTTTTACCATCCTCACCTGGTTCATGCAGTTGCTGACAAGGCAGCCTATCTCCAGAGTCTGAACTCTGCTGACCTGCTCAAAGCCCTCTGCTACCCCAGGGTTAAGGTCGGCAACGAGTACGTCACCAAAGGCCAGACTGTGCAGCAGGTAAGTGAACGGCCTCAATGAATCACACACATCCCCAGCCTTCTCAACACGTCTTTAGTAACGCCAACAATCATTACTCTGTCCACAAAGGTATACAACGCAGTGGGCGCCCTGGCCAAGGCCGTCTACGAGAAGATGTTCCTGTGGATGGTCACCCGCATCAACCAGCAGCTGGACACCAAGCAGCCCAGACAGTACTTCATCGGGGTCCTGGACATCGCCGGCTTTGAGATCTTTGATGTGAGTTGTTGGAATAAGCGGCCCTGTTAAGGCCCCTCCGCTTCGTGTCTGCTCTGCCGAATTCCCCCTGGGTTTCCCAAACTCACTTGAGCTCTTTGGTGTTTGCAACGCCCTAGTTCAACAGCCTGGAGCAGCTGTGCATCAACTTCACCAACGAGAAGCTGCAACAGTTCTTCAACCACCACATGTTCGTGCTGGAGCAGGAGGAGTACAAGAAGGAGGGCATCGAGTGGGAGTTCATCGACTTTGGGATGGACCTGGCTGCCTGCATCGAGCTCATCGAGAAGGTTCGTATGACTTTTCAAGCCTTCGGTATGTGAAAAACAAACTGTCCACTTCCTTGTGCTGAATGAACTGCAATCCCAATTCTCAAAGAACCAGCAGCGGTGTTTTATGACATTCCTGGGCACAGTGACCAGGTGCATGGTGCATCACAAGCAACATATTAAGGAGTAGTTTTTCATAGAAAAATGATTGCAATACATACACATCCACAGACACAAGGATTCACATTTCTCCCTCTTTTCACTTCCTTCTCCCTCACTTTTGTTCCTATGTGATCTCTTGGGTGACAGGAATGAAATCACAGCTAGTCCTGTGAGTACGATCATTGATCCTGGCTGTCCCATGATGGTGTGCCATGCATGAATCATCCTTCACGGGTATCAAGGCAGGATATGTCAAGGTGTCTTATAGGCTGGGAGGGCAGCTTTTCAGTTGTTGCAGTCAGTAAGACCATGTGGACTGCTGAATAAACAGCCTTACCTGGAAGGGGAGCCCTAAATTCCCCTTTATCAAAGAGTTGGGGCAATGATTCTATCGGTTGTGTGTATACTAAAACCCAACAAGCAATCATTAAGCACTTTCGAATGTGCACTGGGCACTCACCACACGCCTAGGGAGGCCCACACAGTACATGGTTACATGTGAACACTAGCCTGAGCAGACGAAAGGGGAAAAGTAAGTACAACCGCCATCTATGACAACTTCACACACTCATGTCAAAATTCATCAAAATATGAAAGAGGAGGGGGTAATATCAGCCTGGGTCTACCCAATTGGAGGAAAATAACTTTAATTTGGTGATACAGTATCTCTGCTATTCACAAAAACTGTGTGGTACTCAGTTCATGGAACATCAAAATAGGTTTGGGGAGACAATTTGTGACTGAACATCAACAACATTGACTTTTCTATCAGTCGTTCATATCAAACTTGCCACTGAAAGGAGTCGATCTGCTTACAAAGCAAAACCTAATTATCATCACTCAACTCCACAGAGTGGGGAACATAGCACAGAGTACAGAGAGTTCTAATGATACAACATGAGATGCACTTTTCTCCTGGGAACGGACCATTTTTAATCATTAGCTGTAATTTCTCTTCTCTTCATACTTTTGTCATGTCTAGAGTTGAGGTGAAGAAAATTACACTGTCAGTAGGGAAGAAAGTATTTAGATAGATACATATATGGGATAAAGAATTCAGCTTTGAAATGGTAGTTTTGGAATTTAATTTTATACTCTGAACATAAAGTTTGCCAAATGGCACAGATGGGCTTTTTTTTTTCATTGAGTCTTTCTAGCAAATATATTTCCCATATGTCCTTGATATAGGACTGTTTCACATTTCAGTAGCAGAGGAGAGGCAGCAAAGTAGAACCATGCCTATTGAATTTCTTATCACCCGAACTCTTATTCTGGAACATGTTCAGGTTTCCACCAAGTACATAAACTATTAGAGCACACTTTTCTGAGGGACTCATATTATCATCCCTTTTTTCCTACTCTCAGCCTATGGGCATCTTCTCCATCCTGGAGGAGGAGTGCATGTTCCCCAAGGCCACGGACACCTCCTTCAAGAACAAGCTGTATGAGCAGCATCTTGGCAAGTCCAACAACTTCCAGAAGCCCAAGCCTGCCAAAGGCAAGGCCGAGGCCCACTTCTCGCTGGTGCACTACGCCGGCACCGTGGACTACAACATTGCCGGCTGGCTGGACAAGAACAAGGACCCGCTGAACGAGACTGTGGTTGGGCTGTACCAGAAGTCTGCAATGAAGACTCTGGCTCTCCTCTTTGCCGGGGGACAAAGTGCTGAAGCAGGTTGTTAATATCACTAATATGTTCCTAGAGTCACAAAACAGAAATATACTTTTTATCAGAGACTGATATAGTTATCTCAAAACCTATCATGAAAATACTGGCCAATATGGACTTAATGATAGGAAGTATATTTAGTGAGTCTTACGATCATAGGCTTTCAGAGCTAAAACTGACACTATGGATCATTTTGTCCATGGCCTCATTTCACCCATGAGGAAACAGAGACTCAAAGGTTAAGTGACGTGCTCAAGATCATACAGCTTATTTCAATTATTTTGATAGTATCGGTTCCTTAAAGGATCCAGCTAAGCTGGAGATGAAGAAATCCTTTGTCAAGGCACTAGTGCTTAAGGAATGCAAGTTGTGTTCTCCTAAGTCCCCTAAGACCAGATGTGCAAGCAGAGGTAGAGAAACACAAGCAAACAGGAAGCAGGACTTGCCTGCAGGTTAGCAGAGGCTCACCTCCCTGGCACCATGCATGCAACTTTGCCTCTTCTCTGGGGGATGTGTGCACTAAGGCGGCATTACTCCTCTGTCTTCTGGCACTCCCCCTCTGCTGATTTGGAGGAGAGGGGTCCTACCTCTTCCCCACATCTACCCTTTTCATCCACAGTTCTTTTATTGTTGCTGTTGTTGTTTTCCTGAATACCTATAATGTGAGCCAATGCATCTATTTCCCTAATCCAGAGCTGAAGGAGGAAAGATACAGAGGGAAGATGAGGGATGATACAAGTGAATGAGTGCACATTTAAATTCCAGAGGGAATCTTGGGAGTCCTTATACCTATGGATAGTACAAATTAAATAGTTTTAATTCTTTTATATTATTTTTCAGAAAGTGGCGGTGGAAAAAAAGGTGGCAAAAAGAAGGGTTCTTCTTTCCAGACAGTGTCAGCGCTTTTTAGGGTACAGTATATTCTTGAATGCCAAAAAAAACCTACTTCTGTGACAATTAAATTATTGTAACTTAAAAAAACTTTTTTAAAAGAAATCTATAGTGAAACAGAAAAAAGGTAATGTTGTACAAAGGAAAATGAAAAATGTGTTAGGAAAAATTGAACAAAAATAAAACCTGCAGTGTGAGTTCAAACCTTACAATATATGAAACCCCTCCCCTCAAAGCTCCAAATCTAAAAGATCTAGCATTGAACAAATTTCACATGAAATCAAACCCTCTCTGGAAGCAACTACTGTAGTCAGTTACATTGACTTTATTCATGAAATGGAGCCCATTAACTACAGATCCTTGATAGGGAGTCTCATGTAAATGCAACAAAAAACAATTTTAAAACTTTCCCTATGGTTCTCAGGAGAATTTGAACAAGCTGATGACCAACCTGAGGAGCACTCACCCCCACTTTGTACGCTGCATCATCCCCAATGAAACCAAAACTCCCGGTAAGACTCTTCTGACATCCAAGTAAGACTCCACTGTGACTTCACTATTCTATAGACATACAGACAACACGTTTGTTTGCTTGTTTATTTGTTTGTTTGTTTGTAAGGGGCCATGGAGCATGAACTTGTCCTGCACCAGTTGAGGTGTAACGGAGTGCTGGAAGGCATCCGCATCTGCAGGAAGGGATTCCCCAGCAGAATCCTTTATGCAGACTTCAAACAGAGGTTTGTGTCTCATTTTTTTCTCCCTTTCAATGTGCTAGTCCAGATCATTATTGCCATGCAATTCAAACATCTTTTAACTTTTCCCTGAAAACCGAAATTCTGGGGTGCCTGGGTGGCTCAGTCGGTTATGCATCTGACTCTTGGTTTTGGCTCAGGTCGTGATCTCATAGTTTGTGGGATCAACCCCTGTGTCAGGGTCCATGCTGACAGTGCAGAGCCTGCTTGGGATTCTCTCTCCCCATCTCTCTCTGCCCCTCCCCTGCTCATGCTCGCTCTCTCTCTCTTTCTCTCTCAAAAGAAATAAATAAGCATTTTTTTTTAAAAGAAGACTGAAATACAATTATCAGAAAGAATGAAGCCTTGGTTTATATTATACTGTTTTTAAACATATTTTCCCAAGGTTTATCTAAAGCACTGCTTGATTATTTGAATGGAATTTTTTCCTCAAAACTCAGTCTATCATTTTTTCAATGATAGTTACTATGAGTTTTGGTAAGAAAAACAAACTTTCATATTCTTTAAATTCTGATAGATACAAGGTTCTAAATGCAAGTGCTATCCCAGAGGGTCAGTTCATTGATAGTAAGAAGGCTTCTGAGAAACTTCTGGGGTCTATTGACATCGACCACACCCAGTACAAATTCGGTCATACCAAGGTACCAATCTACCTAAATCTCTATCATAATTTCATCACCTTGGGACTTTCTCTTGAGTGGAAATGACATATCTCACTTGTTCTTTGGCCAGGTTTTCTTTAAAGCTGGCCTGTTGGGAACTCTAGAGGAGATGCGAGATGAAAAGCTGGCCCAACTCATCACACGCACCCAGGCTGTGTGCAGAGGGTACCTGATGAGAGTAGAATTCAAGAAGATGATGGAGAGGAGGTGAGGGACCTCGTTCTCCACATTTTCATAGTTGAATCCGATGCAGTCATTACTTCTGTTGAGTGCCAGTCACTGCCCACATTCTTCTTCATTTCCATATTTGTTCTTCCTACAGAGAGTCCATCTTCTGCATCCAGTACAACGTCCGTGCCTTCATGAACGTCAAGCACTGGCCCTGGATGAAGCTGTATTTCAAGATCAAGCCCCTCCTCAAGAGCGCCGAGACCGAGAAGGAGATGGCCAACATGAAGGAAGAATTTGAGAAGACCAAGGAAGAGCTGGCGAAGTCAGAGGCAAAAAGGAAAGAACTTGAGGAGAAGATGGTAGCTCTGATGCAAGAGAAAAATGACTTACAGCTTCAAGTTCAATCTGTGAGCATTAGTCCCTGCACAGCTCAGCCACTTCTTATCCTCCAAACACTGTATAAGTAGATATGAAACATTTTTAGTTTAAGGTTTATAAATCAATGGTTTCCACTAAAATATGTGTTGTCATTGTTCATCTTTCAAAAATACTAAGACTCAGACCTGAAGAAGCAATAGACATGAAGTCACAAATTATGCTGCATATGTTCATATGTACATCCATACATAGTATGGAAATCAGAGAGCAAAGTCATAAAGCTATCCAAAGATGTTTTCCTTCCTTTATAGAACCTTTTCTTAGATGAGACTGTTGTTTCCTTAGGGAATACATTGTGCATAAAATAGAAGTTATGCCGTTCTTACCAGGGTGAGGAAAAGGTTAAATTAATGAACCCCTCAAACCTGAGAAAACCGAGTCCAAGAATTAATAACTGACCCTTCCAAAGCAGCACAAGTGCAGATTTGGCCAAAGGGCTAGTTTTCCCGATTTGGTCTTCCACACATGGATATCTGGAGGAAAACTGTTACTATACTTAATCAGTGGATTAAAATTACTAACATTTTGTCTACTGGACTTTTAAAAGTTGGCATATGTATTGACCAAACTGGTTGAGTCACTAAAGTATCCACCTTTTAATAAATTATTGTGTCTTTGCAGATATAGCTTATACAAATGGAAGTGTTTAATTTCCCCCATTAGGAAGCAGATGGCTTGGCCGACGCAGAGGAAAGATGCGACCAGCTGATTAAAACCAAAATCCAGCTGGAGGCCAAGATCAAAGAGCTGACTGAGAGAGCTGAGGATGAGGAGGAGATCAATGCCGAGCTGACGGCCAAAAAGAGGAAACTGGAGGACGAGTGTTCAGAGCTCAAGAAAGACATTGATGACCTTGAGCTGACCCTGGCCAAGGTTGAAAAGGAGAAACATGCCACAGAGAACAAGGTACAATCATGATCCATTTTAGAGTGTTTAAAAGTGCTAGCTTGTTACGGAAATACTTTAACTAAAAGTTTAATCTTAAAATCAATGAATATGAAAGAAAAGTACCATCATATATATGTCGTCTTCACCATTTCTAACTAATTACCTTGACCCTTACCTCCCATATTTTTCAGCTATGGAGGCCTGGGTTAGCTTCTCGTCTCCATTTTCCATCTTAGGCTGACACTGTCCTAAGCTATTACCATGTTTTTTGTCAAGATGACGGGATGTCATTAACATTCTATAATCTGTTCAAATCTAAGGTGAAAAACCTCACAGAAGAGATGGCAGGCCTGGACGAAACCATCGCTAAACTGACCAAGGAGAAGAAGGCCCTCCAGGAGGCCCACCAGCAGACCCTGGATGACCTACAGGCAGAAGAGGACAAGGTCAACACGCTGACCAAAGCTAAAACCAAGCTCGAGCAGCAAGTGGATGATGTAAGTGTGAAAAACACAGTATTTCCTCTTAAGATAAAACAAACAGTTGTGACATATGCCTTTCTCTGCGGGTTTGAAAACAATCATTAAAATTCCCATGCTATTTGGTGCATCTTTTAAAATTCTCCTGTGCATCTTTGGTGGCCAGTAACATATGGTTCAGTGCCTCAGGACTGAAATAAATAAAATACACTATAAATTTAGCTTGAAGGGTCTCTGGAACAAGAAAAGAAACTCCGCATGGACTTAGAAAGAGCCAAGAGGAAACTGGAGGGAGACCTAAAACTGGCCCAGGAGTCCACAATGGACGTCGAAAATGACAAACAGCAACTCGATGAAAAACTTAAAAAGTGAGCATGATATAGTCAAATTGTAATCTGCTTGTTGTCTGTCAATTCATCTGTCAATTCAGGCCAAATATATGTTTTAAAGATCTCCAAAATATTACTTTGGAGTACACATAAAAAAACAAATAATGGCATCTTTGACTTTTTATTAAATGAAAATGGAACAGTATTGACTTGTAAAACGTGTACTACTCATGTCCTCAACACAGCAGCATAAAGATATTCCACCATATGTGGCAGAGAGGACTGGTAAGAGAACTGACAGAGCTTATTTGTTGCTCCTCTGACAGGAAAGAGTTTGAAATGAGCAATCTGCAAAGCAAGATTGAAG
>NW_024421274.1:0-1191 GCF_014898765.1 Herpailurus yagouaroundi
CACCAGCAGACCCTGGATGACCTACAGGCAGAAGAGGACAAGGTCAACACGCTGACCAAAGCTAAAATCAAGCTTGAACAACAAGTGGATGATGTAAGCCTAAAATCATGTAAAAAAAATTTTTTTTAATTTTATAACAAACTAAGTAAACATGAGTTTGTATTCTTATGATGTAATGAGGACTTTTCAAAAGCTTCCAATGGATACGTGTATATGACATTATCTTTGCTACAAGGTCTAAGATGGACACCCAAGAAGTCAAAAAAAAAAAAAATCAATAAACAAAGTTGTTGGTAACAGACAATATACATAAAAAGACTCAGGGAAAAGGAAAGCTTGTGTTTACCAAAGAAATCTGTACAAACAAAAAATGGGTTTGGCCTGGGCTTGAAAAGCAAGAGGCCATGCAAAGAAATTGAGAGATGCTCCAAATGGGGAGCATAGCAATAGCAAAGAAGTAGTAAACATCCATAAGATTCTCTGTCACAGGAAGAAAGGTTTCCAAATAAAGAATGTGGAAGGTGAATTCGGCTTTAAACGTAGTCTGATACCAAATAGAGAACCCGCTATAAATGTGTGCATCAGGGAGGAAGTGACAAAAGTCATGGTTAGAAACACAGCTGTGGGGTCTGTGGGGTCTGTGAAGCACAGTCACAGTGGATTCCGGTGGGGAGATAAGGAAGGCATGCTGTCTCCCTGGCAGTTTACTGTAATGGTATGGTAATGAGGTACCCTTCACCTTTCAAATGATGATTCCTGGGACTAAGTGAATAGTTATGAGAATGGAATAGGTGGGACAAATTTGCCTAATTCATGGAAAAATCAAAATAAGCTGCTGATTAGATAGGAGTTAAATGTCTACAAGTCAAACCTGGGATAAAAGATGGTAACATTTCAGGAACTATATTCATGCATTATTAACTTATAGCTTGAAGGATCCCTGGAACAAGAAAAGAAAATCCGCATGGACCTAGAAAGAGCCAAGAGGAAACTGGAGGGAGACCTAAAATTGGCCCAAGAATCCACAATGGATATTGAAAATGACAAGCAGCAACTCGATGAGAAACTCAAAAAGTAAGCAATGAGAACACGTCTATGGGGAAAGTGCTACTACTGTTTCTGTGACTGACATAAAGTGCCCCTTTGACAGGAAAGAGTTTGAAATGAGCAATCTGCAAAGCAAGATTGAAG